>NC_133583.1:44616791-44798174 GCF_964106895.1 Numenius arquata
ATCTTCTGATGCCACAGCCTCCAGGGGTCCAATTCGTAAGGTTTTTCCAAAAGTATAGACAATCCAAGTGTCAGGTAAGACACATTCATGTTCCTACAGTGGAGCCTCTTGAGAAAACATGAGCGCTCACACGCACCAAAACCTGGGGAGAGGCAGTTCTCCCTGGTCAGACGTCTAAGCAGCTCTGCGGATCCGAGCCGCGGTGCTAAGACAGTCGGCAGTACTGAAACAGGGGCAGCGCCTGACGCAAGGTGGGACTAGAAACTATCTTGCAAATCGCTGTGCAGGGACAGCTTTCAAGACCAAAAATTAATTTGGCTGTTGCATTTGATAGGTTTCACTCTGCATTTTTAGGGGCCTTTGTTGTATTGTATATTTGCTTTATTTCTTCTAAGTGATGTGTGGGGAATTTAGATGAAGGCAGATAGTTTCTGGCACCACAAATAGATGCTGCTCTGATCCCTTGTTCCCTTTAGAGGCTGCTGTTTGCATAGTGTGACTCCTCATTAGTAGAGTGCACATACTGCTACCCTGGTTAATGGGCCAAGCAGAGGGAGACCTACATACAGAAAGCCTCTCTGAGTGGTGCTAGAAAACCCATCTGTCAGGGTGGAAGGTTTGCAGTCCAACACCAGACGTCAAAATCTGTCTGCCACTTTTGTTTTTCTTTGTTGTTAAAAAAGAAGACAAATGTTACTGAATGATGGCAATGGTACTGCACATAATAATGGTAAATAAACCAACAATGTCTAATGCCAGACAATATTTTTTAACTTCAGGAAAAAAAGACATTCACAAGAAGCTTTAAATGGAGGTTGGACATGAAGAAGTGGGACAAACATTTTCCAATGTTTGCTGGAGAAACCTTATTGCTTCTCCCCTTCCTGCACTAGCAACAAGGAGAAAATGCTGGGAAGTGGTGCAGAGCAGCCTAGGCTCACCAGTGCTGCTGGTATCTGCAGGCAGAACAGAATGACACCAAATCGCTTTGTATTTGTCTCCCTCTTCCCTCTAGCTTCTTTTCCATTCTGGCCTGTCCAGTGACCGAAAGCACATCTATGAGAAGTGGTCCTGAGGCCTCAGAAAAGCCACAGCAGGTCCACGTGGCTCAGAGCAACCTTGATAACCTCCTCCCAGCTGTGGCCAGAGTCTGGCTTGTCCCCACTGCTACGCCCAGAGCCGCACCACTGCCAGATTCCTTTACAACCACGCACAAACCAGGTCCGTACAAAAGAAGGCGATTCAGTCAATTATGAATTTAAACGAATCAAAACAGGGATGCTAAAAAGTCACACTGCAGCCCCAATCACAGCAGTCTCTGGGACCGCACACCATTTACTGTAGGTTCTCATCTCTTCTTATAACAAGGAGAGAGAAGCAAAGGAGTTGAACACTTCAACTGGTGAAAACTAAGCATTACTCATTTCAATTCACTCACATTCAAAATGCTATTTAATGGCACAATACCTCATAGCTGAAATGTGGAGTTTGACTTATGTTAAATACTATTCTAACCTACTTTAGGAAACAGTGAATTCTAAATATTGGATTATTTTTTTTGAATTAAAATCAGAACTTGTTCACTTTTTTCTCTTGCATTTCTAATAATCCTCAGTCTCTAGAGAAAAGAAAACCATACATGAGATAAATCATCTGGTATTCAGCTACCAGAAGGAAATAAAAAAGGAACTTGGATTAAAAAAAGTTGTACTGGCTGTTAAGCAGTGCTGCAGAAAAGAGTTGAGGGTTTGCCAGATTAAATAAAAAACAATGACCAAAAAAATGCAAACCAAAAAAAAAACCTGAGGGGAGAGAAATTAGTAGGGTTTTTTATTTTAAAATTTCTAGGAAATATATAAAACTTGATACGTGAAAATGAATATGTGATAATAAGATGACATACTGAAATCCAGGTACAAGGAAGGTGTGATATTTACTCCAGCAGAAAATCAGCTAATGCACAGGCGATTAGGAGTGAGACACAGCAATTTAATGTGACCGAAAAGAGCTAAGAAGAATAAACAGATCCAAGTGAGAGAGAAAAGTATTGGAAACCAATTAGACTTAATAAATCAAGTGATTGAATCAAAGAATGCTCGTGAAATGGCCGCACCATGGAGCAAACCAGGTTCTCAGCAATTGGCCTTCATCAGAGGGAGTAAAGGAAAGCGGTGGGGACAGCTGGGAAGTAATGACGGCTCTTGCCAGGGCACCTGAAGAGAAAAACGAGTAAAAGTTCCAAATCGGCCAATCCGCATGACGTGCACTGCAGAATATAAAGGGAATTAATTAATGAACTACCTGCCCATTGGTGGCTCAGCGGACACTGGGGCAGGCGGCCGAGGGATCTTCTGGGCAGGGACTGCCTTTGCCGCACAGGTGGCTCCGGGGCACAGCCGGGCAGCGGCCAAACCTCTGCCACCAGCGCTGTGGCAGCAGTGCCTCCGTGCGAACGGCACAGAGATGCTGTCGAGCGCGGCTTCCAGCTGTGTCTGCAGCCACCCTACCTCCACCAGCGACGGCAACCCAACGGAGCAGCCCTCCCCAGCCACGGCACAACCTGCCCAGGCTGGCACCGCTGGCTGCAGGGGTTCTTTAGCTGTGCCAGCTGTCACAGCGTGGCCACATCAGAGATCTACTGGAAGGAGAAAGTGCCGGGCTGGGCAAAACCCGCCCTCCTGGCTGTTTTAAACATGCTGCATGTGTTAGGATAAATTATGAAATGCCTTTTGGGAAGAGTGCTGCAAGTAGGTCTCTGGGTTGGTTCCCATACATGATTTATTGCATATTCATCTTCATTAAAGGAACAGAGCACAGCACATATTTAGCACACAAGGAGCTGGGGACCTGGCAGTGGGGACTCAGCAGAGCCCAAGTGCCGGGGGACGCATGTGCAGGGGCTGCACTCCAGCGGGCTTTGCTGTGCACAGGACATGGCACTGCACACCCTGGACACTGCAGCTCACTGTCCTTGGCTGTGAACATTTGTCACTCTGCAAAAATACCATAAAGAAGTCACTTTTCAGGTGGTTTCGTGCTGCGTGGCCTCGGCCACCTTGGGCCAAGAGCTGAAGTTAAGCTGAAGTGCTTCTCAGCACAGGGACTGAGGCTGCACTGAAAAAGCAGAATTTTGCATTCTTATTTTGCCTGACTGGGAACTACACACTGAGACAGTTAAATAAACAGGGATAAGGGCGTTTCTCAGCCAGGTTCACAATGATGTATTCTTAAATACCCAATATAAAACTACCGGTCTATGCAGAGCCCCTGGGCTCAGGGTCACAGTCTCCTCTAGCCAGGGACGGTAGGCACAGACTGGCACTAAAACAGCTTGGTACTAACATCAGCAGTCATAGTTTCTCTTGGTTATAACTTTGTCAAATTTGTATTTGTTGGTGGGGCCCCTGGTATGACCGTACAGAAAAAACTGCCTACTTTAAAACAAAATTTAAGTGAAGATCTAGACCGCAATTGTTCAAACCATTTCTAGAAACAAGCTTAGGGGAACAACTTTGGACTGTGAACGCTAAAAAACTTGTGGTCTTTTTATTTTAAACTTTCCAGACCCATATGCCCCAAAATTTGACCTGTGTATGAGGGATGCACTTTTTACTGCAGTGTGAACAGCTACCCACAGCTGGCTAATTTATAAACCTTTGGAAACTCTGGTTTTGCATGTGTCCTTTGATCTCAGCAGCTGAATATTTAATCTTCAGTGCATGTCCAGGAGCCCCTCACAGCTCCTGGCACTGCCCGTGCTGGCACCACAGATCACAGATAACGAACCTGCTTCACTTCATCACCTAACCAGCAGAGGACTAAAAGTGGACCCAGGCACGAGGCAGCAAGTCTGGAAAACTGAGATTAGAACTAACGGGGAAATAAGATGATAAGGGCTGGATTTAGCAACTACTAATTCCCAAGAGGTTGATGTTCCATCCTTATCTGTGTATTTTCACACACATTGTACGCACAGTGAAATAGTGTCTGAACTACCCTGACATTCAGTTTTGGTAATTATCTTGCCATATGTTTGCACTGACCAGCAATGTTTGCAACGCCCAGCATTTTGATAAGTGCTTGGTCAGTTCCCATGTAACACGATAATATCTCCGTTACTAACTTTTCCCTGTATTGGAGGGATTTCAGGAGATCAGTTTCTAGGCTTTACAGCCATTGGTGTTTCCTGTAATATAAAATTTAAAAAAAACCAAAACCAAAACCAAACAAACTGTCAATATTTTTGGGTTGGAATAACCACTTTGAATGCTGGCTTTGAATTTGGGAGCATGGCAAAAAAGTATCACATACAGCTACTTTTGCAAACATGACAGGTCACTTTTTGTTCTGTTGATTGTAGCAGAGATTTTCATAGGAAGAAATCTCATCATTCTGAAGTAAGAAATACAAACAAATGATGCTGTCTGTTGCTTAAACATAAATCCCACGTTAAGGAACTGGAAAGCTATTAAAACAAACCATTTGCATCCAAACAATTATTTCTAAAAGTCCATGTGTTTACTCTATTTTCAAACAAACTACTTTCTTGGGGCTGAGGCTGGCAATGAAATGTGGCCCAAAGGGACAACAGAGCATGAGTCAGGACTCCCCACTGGGACCCGGCCGTGGGCTCCCTGTGGTCCCTGTGCTTTGGGCATGCCACATCACCCCACCACGCCACTGCTTCTCCACCTACAAACCAGAAAGGTTATCTACTTTCTTTGCTACCTTTGTGGGGAAATATGAATGAATAGTACTACAAAATCATAACATACTGCTTTGTCCAGTTTTCCGGACTGATAGCATGCCAAAACTTCCCTCCAGAGCCACTGGAGTTAATTTGATTTCACACTACACATTATCAAAATTCTGCGTCACAGTGGATATTAGTCTGCGACCTGGGGAGCAGACAAAAATCAGCCTACAGAAGATATTATTCCAACAACCCCAATTTGGTGCAACCCGTGCAGTTTTCGCAGGCCCTACACCTGCACTGATTCAGAGAAAGCTGGATGGCCATGACCGGGCTGTCCCCCCTGTGACAGCCATTCAGAGTAGAAACGGGGTTTCATTTCCAGATGTGCTGGTTGGAGAAGGCTTGAAGAAGGCCAGGCTGTGCCACCTGAACTCCAGCATGGCCACAACCCAACTATTGGAAAACTATCCTCCATTTCACCAAACTGCCACAACCGAGCTTCCCCAGTGCCTCGGCTCTGCAAGTCCCCAGCCGCGGGCAAGACTCCAAAAAAATCACCAGGGATTTAGTTGCTTGAAAAAACTGGGTATAACTTCCAGAAACTTGCTGAACACCTAGACCTTTTCCATTCTTCTCCCTCTGGGTTACTGAGGCCCACGCTACAAGCATCAAGTGTACGTTTAGGTTTCGGCAGCCTCTCTGCCCAGCACCCAGGAGGGAGCGTGGGGGATTCAGAGGTGGCAGGGAATCCCCCTGCTCGGGGCTGTCTGTACCATCTGCTGTGGCAGCAGAAGCTCAAATGGCTGAATCCAGAACTCTGAGGAGACATAAGGGACGTAAAGAAGAGACACAAAGGACGTAAAGAGGAAGTAACTTTAATAAACTGCATGTCAAAATATACGCTGCAATTTCCACCTACACATACTGTAAGTGCTGCTTAGGCGACGGGTTTCAGGCAATAACCTTGTTGTTTAACTGAGTCATAGTACTTTTTCATGTATCACACAACAAAAAGACTTTCTATTGTCAGCAGCTCTTTTGACTTCAACTTGGTTGGACTGAAGACAAAAAGCTGTTCAGGGCCAGATTCTGCCAGATAAAAGTCTCAGTGAAATCAATAGGAGTTCTTTCTGTACTAAGCACATAGGCCTGTGTGGAGATTTGTCTTTGCTGAGCTACTTGTCCAAATCTAAAGAAAAGTCTACGCTACGCAGTTCCATGTCAAAGACTACTTCAAAGGCAATACTTACCATTTTTCAGCTCTGGGAGTAACATTCTTAGTTTATCAGGGCTATCACTCAAGCTGCCAGCCCTCTTTCCAGAGCTGCAAAATGTTCTTAATGTGAGTGAAAACCTTTAACAGTAAACCGAAGCACTGAGCAAGAAACTATCCAGTAAGTGGTATTTTAGTACTCCAGAAATACGTCTAAATGACTGAGAAAAGTAAGCTCACATCAAGTTTTAATCAAAGTTACACCAGGTTTTACACAAATGCTTATTTAACACACTTGGATAATGAAGACAGAAACAACGCCATAGAATGTCACAGGACAGACAATATTACACAAACCAGTGCCATTCATTGTCAAAGGAATAGTCAGGGGCCTCAGGCTAATACAAGTGCTCATAATAAAAAATGTTTAGCTGATATAATTAAAAATTAATTCCTAATTGGGACAGGAAGCACAAAGGGTCCATTCTCAGTCTTAAGCAGCTCAACCATCTGAGAAGTTAGTTAAAAACTTTTTATGCAGTGATTGAGCCAAAAACATTAAAGAAATGTCTGTTTTCATGATTTTTGAGACTTCTTCATATAAAGGATCTTTTCTGCTCCCGCTTGCATGCTACACAAGAGAGCTTTCTAAACTTTGCAATAGTCTCATAAGACACGGAGCCCAAAACGCCTGGATAAACACACAGGTATTCTCAGCCTGAAACACAGCTGATATATTTCCCTCCCTGCAAACCATCCTTTGTGACTAAAGTCCCCAATGATAAAAATAAAGCTCATAGTCTCATCCATACTCCTGAAAGAACAAGAAAGACTATAGATACGTTCAAGCACATAAAATGGATGTGATCTATGCATACTTGAAGATAAACACAAACAGCTACAGAATCAGTATTGCTATTCACATAAGACAACTTTTAAATATCATAAACTTCATAGATGTAGAAAACCAGAGCTAGCTGCCTAAATTCTCAATTAGACTTTTTCAGCGCAGTGTCTAGCCACGGCTCACCAAAGAGGGATTAGTTCTAAACTTCTTCCACCAAAAAGTCTGTGGCTGCATCAATCAAACAGAAAGAAAGGCTGTTTCCATCAGGCCTAAACTTTGTGAGATCAAAGCAGTTGCTGGAGGGGTTCTGACCACACTACTGCAGGTGTGCAGGTCTTTGAAATTATGTTGTCATGAGTAAATGATGGCAAGGAGCAAATACTCTTTTTAATAACATCACATTTAACAAAGGGCTTTTCCGACAACATTGTCCGTGAACACTAGTCTTGCTCTATAAGCTTGCATGAAAACTATCTACCCTTGAGACAGCACATCAAGCATTCACATCAACTGGAAAATGAGATCACTAATGGGGCTCGCTCAGAACACCAAACCCGCTTTCTGACAGCAACCTGCACTTCTGAGCTGTTGCATTCTGCTGTAAATCACACCTACAGCAGGATCTTACACCGCTGCATGCACAGGGCAGGGCTTGACCCGTGTTCTGCTCCACTATATGCTCCAGAGCAAGCAATTAATCCAAGCTCCCATCTTGCTTTCAGTAAATAAAAATGAAAATGTCCTCAGCACTTCAGCAGTCTTATTGGTGGCTTGTTGAATTTTGGATTCCCATCAATACAAAATTACTGTGTGCTATTGCCACTGAAGGGAGATGCGAGCTACCATCTCCATTTTCAGCAGATCATCATTTAGCCCAAGACTTGGAAGTTGGTATAAAAGGCTGGACGCTGCTCACCTGAAAGTCAATGGAAAAGTTAAAGTTTGCTTTGACAGAGAGAGAAATGGATTTTTAATGCTACTCTACAGGACCAAACGTTTTCACACGTGCTGGTTCAAATTCAGTGGAACTTTGTATGCTTGCCGCAACAGCAACTTTCCATGGAGAACGGGGCCATTCTGTGCTTCAGGGGAGGCATTTCTTTTACTTTAAAACTAAGAAAAAACATGCCCTGTATCTTAGTGCAGGATTCTCCCAAACAAATGGAGAAAATGTGCAAAGTACGCACGCGGCACTATCCTACCTTTTAAAAACCTGACCTGACCAAACACTAGGAAAAAATGCCAAAAAAAATCACCTTGGTCCAAACTTATGACCCTCCGGATGATACAGCTGTGAAGTTCATGCTGTGTAAAAGGTAAAAGGAATTACTAAAATGTAAAAGGAATACAGAGCAGGAAAGGTGACCCAGGGTCTGTGAAGTTTAAAGACAGCTTCTAAGACACTTTGCCTGCCTGGGGACAGGAAGACAGCGCTGCCTGCCCTGTGTCATGGATGAAAGCGATGGAGCAAATGGCATTCTCACGCATGCCCAAGAAGGTGAGTTAAACCTAGCATCTCCCTAGTGGGAAAGAGGTCTTAGAAACACAAACCCCAACAAAAGCCATTGAACTATAGCTTGAATCTGCATCAGAAATCTGTTGGACAAAATCCCTGGGCAAACAGCTAAAGGATGAAGAAGAGAGTAAAGTTTCCATTATGTTGAGCATGTGAAATCCAACACTTGTTAACATTCTTCTGACAAATCATTTCAGAAGGAGAATGCCTTCTTGCTTTACTAAGTAAGGTTTTTAGGGAAGTATTTGGGGGTTCTCTTTTTTTTTTTCCTGATGTCAAATGTTTCATTTTCAGGGTTTTCTTTAATCCACAGCCCCTCCCCTGCCCCTCACAACTCTGGGACAACGAGGACAATATCTTTTCACCAAATTTTCTCAAAGAGGAAAAAATCCTGCAAAATTAAACTCCAGCTCCTGTTATTGTGAATTGTTTGGAAGTTAATCGAAATTTTTTTTTTACTTCCCGCAGCATTCAAAAAGGCTTGGGCTGGGAGGTGCTTTTTCTGGTGGTGAATAGGAGCCACTTCAACCAGTTGCAACTGAGGTCAATGGACAATCAGGGGAACTGCTCCTCCCAGCACTCTGACCCAATTCCTTAGTTTGGGTCTTACTGTGTCCTCGCTCTGGCGCTAAGGCCACCTGAATATTGTTTAACCCTCTCTGCTACCCAGCCTGGATGCCGCCCCCTTCCCAGTTAGAGACTGTTACTATGGGCCTCAAAAACCAGACAGTGAGGTGGGATGCAGCTGCCTCAGGAAATCAACTCAGACTGGTACAGAAACTGATCGCAAGATAGTACCAATCGCTGAGGCAAAGAACTTGTGGGAAGAATTAATTCAGCAGTCTCTGATTTTGTTCTTCACTGGCAACCAGCACTGGCCATTTCCAATGCAGGCCGTACAAAGTAACTAGATTTTTAGGCTTCCCATCAAAAAACTGCTTTCCAGAACTGCTTACAAGAGTAAACAATAACAAAAAATCCCACAGAAAGTTATATTCCGGTAAAACCTCCAGCAGGGCTTGTTAGTATTCAGAGTGGAAGAAAACAGCATCACGGCTGCCACACATTTAGCAAACTCAGAATACAACTGGAAAAGGAAATGATTCAGAAACCACAGGTGCAGCCCCTGGGCACCGGCACTCGCGAGACAGCAGGAATCCAAAGCCAGGTTAAAATTAGGGATGAACTTGGAGGTGTGCTCAGCCCAGCTCTTGATGCTGATCTGCACCGCAGGGACAGACAGGCATTTCCAGGAGAAGGGTGGGCCCAGGGGAGCAAGTGCTACCCTCCTGACTGCTTTCAGCATGCCAAAAAAAAAAGTAAAAGCAGGTCTAATATACCGAGGTGAACATGTGTGTTTGGTTGAATTAAGAAGGGAGATTTAAAAAAAAAAAAAATTATTTCCAGCATTGCCATCTTTTTCTCCACTATCTTGCAAAGAAGTCTATCACCTCTCTGCCCGTCCAGTTTTTAACAGCATCACTCAAGCCTACAGTACTCTAATGGGAGCAAACATGCACACGTGTCTTCAGTGTTGCTCGTAATACACAGTCTTTTCTCACAAAAAGTACTTATTCCAAAAGTTAAAAAATTCAAAAAGTCAAGCCGTAACTCACATCCGTGCAATAAAATTCCTCATTTTTAAAGATTTTCATCCTAATGAAATTATAGCAGGATACATTCGGCAGCCTTTCACAAGCCTCTCATTTTGCTTGATCAACTCTTTCCAGTGAACTGGACAAACTGCATTTCGTGAATAATGAACAAAACCTCCCGTCACACTGCGACAAGGCAGCGTTGTCGTTAAACCCATTTAAAATCAGGATGAGGTTTTCTTTTTCTTTTTTTTTTTTTTTTTTTTTTTTTTAAAACCTCCTCGAAAACAGAACCGCGACCGCCGGAGGGAGGCTCGCAGTACCGCCCAGGGCTGCGCTCCCCTCCCGGCCGGGCGGCAGGGACCCCCCCGGGGCACGGAGGCACCGTGCTCCCCGCGTCCCCTCCGCCCGCCGGCGGGCGCGGTGGGAGCGCGGCCGAACCGCCGCCTCCCCGTCAAGCGGGATGTGTTGGGGTTTTGTGGGTTGGTTTGCTTTTTGGGGTTTTGTTTTTGGTTTTGGTTGGTTTTTGTTTTTTTTTTTTCCGGGGAAAATACCGTCGAGGGCTTCCCTCGAGCCACCCGTCTCCACGGCGACTGTTCCGCCTCCCCCCCCCCCGACTCCGCCGACCCCGCTCCCGGGAAGCCCCGCTTGGCTCCGGGCCGCCGCCCCGCGGGGCACCCCCGGGGCTGCCCGAGAGCCGCGGCCGCGGGCAGCGGGGGTTCCCGCCCGGCAGGGGATGGGGTGAGATGGGGCCGAGGCGGAGAGAAGCCGCGGCCGCTTCCCGGCGCCCCACCGCGGGGGAGGAGACGGCGGCGGAGGGGCAGATAAAAGTTTGGCTCCCCCAGCGCTGCCCAGGGACGGGGGCGGCACCGGGGATGCCACCGGCGGTCAGAGAGGCGGCCCCGCAGCCGCAGCCTGGGGCCCGGCCGGGTCTCTCCTTCCCGCGGGGGGTGCAGCGCCGCACCCCGCGGCGGCTCCGTCCCGGGGCGGCCCCCCCGGGGCGCCCTCCCCGCGGCGATGCCCCGGCGCGGCCCGGGCAGCGGAGGGCGCGGGGAGAGGCAGACCGGGCGCGGTAGCGGCAGCGCCTACCTGGCGGGCGTCCGGGCGGGGGGCGCGGGGTCACGGGCGGCGGCCGGGCGGGAGCGCGATCATGCCGCGGTGCGGTGCGGGGCAGGGCCGGGCCGGGCCGGGCCGGGCGGGGCGGGGAGGCCGCCTGCAGCCGCGCTCCGCCCGCCGCCGCTCCGCCCTCCCGCCGCCGCGGGGCCACGTCTCCGGCCTGACGCAGGCGGCGGCGGCGGCGGCCGGGGGGCGCCGGGCGGGCCGGAGCGCTGCGGGCAGCCCCCGCTGGCGGCGGGAGCGCCGCCCCGCAGGCCCGGCCTCGACGGGCGGGACAGCCGCGCTCCGCCCGCCCGCCCCCGCGGGGAGCCCGCTAACGGTGACCGACAGCCGAGGCCTCCGGGAGGGCCGGCGGCATCCTTCCCCAGCGGGAGCGGCCGTCAGCGGCGGCCGGAGGGAGCTGCGAGGTGGGGGCTGGCTGAATAAATGCGGCATAACAGGCTGGGGCGGGGGGTTGTTTCTTCTCCTCCGCAAAGTGCGGGGGGTGCCGTGGGATGTCCCTGCGGGTGGAGGGGGGCGGCTTCGGTCCCCGTCTGGAGGATGGCAGCAGAAACTGTTATGGAAGGATCCATCCTCAACGCACAGGGCCGTGGAAAGACTCCGAAGGGAGCAGGCTGTAAAGCGCCTGGGATCGCATTAACAATAGGAAGGCGTCTCAAAGAGTGACAATTGGAAACACAAACTTCTGGCCCGGCAATTCAAAAAGCTGAAAACTGCTGCTGAAAGAAACCACATATTTGAAGGGACTTTTGTCCAACATTTCCAAGAAAGATTTATATCTCTGGCAGAACGGAGAGACGGGACAAATTTTGCATCAGAGGGAGGTACTTGCCTTCTAATGACTTGCCCCTAACCTTAGGGGTAGCATGTGTATCCCCTTAGGGACAGTACAAATATGTAAACAAAGAAATACAAATATATAAGCCCACTGGGGGGGAGTTAATGGAAACAAACACAACATGAGGCATCACAGCTGTTCTGCTGCAAAAATATTAACTGGATTGGGATATGGACCGAAGGTCTGGCATGGGTAGCTGCGGGTAATTCTGACTTTGTGCACTTTCTGACCCATCCGTTTGAGGGACTGTTAAAAGGCAGACTCGGGTTCCTCATTTGGGAATCACTGATGTGATTTATAGCTGTGGGAGTTCAGTTCATCATTTGACTGAAGTGTTTGCTTAAGTGCCTTGCCCTGCAGAGCTGCTTTCCTCAGCCGAAGCCTCGAGGCTTTCTGAGGCACCTCAAGACAGGAGGGTCTGAATCTGGCAGGAGCTGGAAGAGGCTGTTGGCATAGCTCCCTCACAGTCCTTCAGAGCCGCCAGTCTAAAAGATTTCAGCAACATTGCACCATTACGTAATTTTAAGCATCGGCCCCATGCTTTGGGGGATACGGCTGAGGAATAAAACAGGGCAAACGAGCAAGGTTTCCAATATGGACAAAAGCACCAGATTTCTTTTTTTGAGCCAAAGAAATGGTTACGGTGACTGCTGTGTTCATTTTCTTTTTATTGGTTTCTTTCCATTACTCTTAACTCCTGGCAGCAGCTTAGAGGATCCCTCCCTGTCCTGGATGGTTTCTTCTTTCAAACATTTGCAGGCAGTTACTCTGTTCGCCCTTTTGTCATGACTTAGCTCATTTAATCTTTTCTCATAAGTCAGTCCCTCCCGTTACCTAATCATGGTGCTGCTTTTCCCTGAACTCCCTCTCAGTTGCTCGTTTGTTTTATGGTGACATGGTGGCCAGTAATCCTGCCATTGTTAGTGTTTCCTGTTGTGGACTTTTGGGTTATTTTTGTTCAGAGTTGCTGCAGTACTTGGAGGATTGAGCTAAGCTTCCCCTGTGAAGAATAATTACAGGCAAGGTCACTGATACTGCAATAGAAAACACGGTCCATGGTTAATTACAGCTGATGGGTTTGGGGACGGAGGCCTAGTGCAGTTCTGGTGTATGAGTTTCTGGTGGAAGAAGGCCCAAAAATTCACGTTTGATATTAAACACACAAACCTTTGCTCCACTGGGAAGATATTGCTACCTGCAGAAAATGTAATTTATTTGTGAATTCTTGCATTTTTTAAGACCATCTAGGCAGGTGAAGTCTGAAGTAATTGTGGGGTATTTATTTTACTAAAAGTATTGTTTCTGCCACAATGAAAGGCAACCAAAACCAGGATTCAACCATCTGTACGACTGCAAGTTTTTGACATCCTTTGATTTCAAGTTGCCTCTTTGTTTTTCATTGACTCCAGAGGACCATGGGCAGGTCACGTAAGAAATGCTGTTACTGCAAAGTTAGCACATTTGCCTTTACTGTCAATTGTCCTATTCTGTCATTCATAATTTACAAACTCCAATAGTGTTATTGCTGCCACTGAGTGCTACCTTGCAGTACGTACACTACAACAGAACCAAAAGCAGGGCTGGTTTGCACCGGAGTTAAAACTAGCACAGACCAGCCTCCAAACCCAGTTGGACAGAGGGACAGATCGCACCGTCAGTGCTTACGTGACGGTTATCCCCATTTCATGTACCCGTGGGCCAGTTCCCAGGTGATCCAGGTTCAGGATGCTCAACCCTGAAGACCTTGTTTGGCACCAACATAGCATCTGCCAAGATCCAGCCCCCACCTTCTATTGATTTCTGCTCAGGATTTTTTCTTTTTTTTTTTTTTCTCTCCAATCCCTTGATGATTTGAGGATGCACCCTGAAAAAACTCCAAGCTGTTCTGTACCCAAAAATCTGGGGTCCCAAGAGCAGCCCTGAAGCTGGGGCTGAGGGGATGGTGCTATGCAGAGCTTGACAGACCACATCCCTTCTCAGCTTCAGGAGAGATCTGGGCAAGTAAACAGGGGTTTCAGTGCAAGAGCTTTGTCTATACTTGGACACACACCCACAATGAAAATGCTTTTCATAAGTCATCTCTCCAACAACTGTTGAAAACGCATAATCTGCTAACACAGAAAAGCTAAATTGCTTTCAGACGAAGTACTGAAAAACTGCTTCTGTGATTTGATTCAGCTCAAATCCAAAATGCATTATTTGACAGCTCTAGTGCTTCTTAGCTGCTTGAAGCTTCTGTCAAAGTTTATCTTTTCCCCTGGTTTGCTTTTCTCTAGTTTTACATTTTAACCCCTCTCCCCCTGGGTTAGTGTTTGTGAAATATGAATTTTAACTGCACCAGATGTTTAAATAATAGCAGCACACTGGAAATACAGACTTTTAAAATAAATTGCATGGATGCTATGGGCTGAGTCTGGGCAGAAGCAAAGCTTTAGAGCAAGGTGAAGAATACGCTATCGTTTCTTAAACCTGCAGCATTTTCTATGTACTAAAACCTGCTTTAATCAGAAGGAAAACACTGAAAGGATGTTTAATCTCATGAGCTCTTTTGTTGTTCTTAAGTAAAGAGGAGTCACGTTCATCACTGGTATGATTACAATGGAAGCAGTGCAATTACATCAGGGAAGAATTCGGCCCGACTAGTTCTCTGTAGAGAAGCTATTGACAGCTGTCCCCACGTACCTCGTATTGTTGAGAAAACAGAGCGCTAAAAACATGCCAAAAGAAATAGGACTAACTCCCATTTTCTGACCTTTGGCTGAACTGGAGCTCCTGGATTTGAACGATGCTTTACCTCTGTTACACTTCTGATCATCATTAGGTCTTCTTCAGTGATCCGCCTGAAAACATCTTCCTAACTGGGGAGCTGTGCAGCTCTGCTTGGTACAGCTTTCGCAGCTCTGAGCCACCGAGCTGTGTGCTTCACAGGATACAGCATCTTGTCTAATTTTAGATGTGATGCAATGAGTGGGGGTTGCTCACATGAGGCAGGAGGGATGGAGCGCAGCAGCCAGAGCTCAGAACAAGCACTTTATTAAATGCTACTTTCAAAATAATAGAGGGTTTTATTACTACCAATGTACCTTTATGGGTGTGATTGAATAAACAAGCGGTAGCAAGGACAAACCTTCTGGCAGAGGATTTTAGGACAAGAGTCAATCCCCACCTCAGTTGGTAACTGAGGCTGCCCCAGGTCCTGTCTCCCAGCCTCCCCCCCACCCAAGTCTGCACCCTCTGATGTTCTCTACTGAGCTGCTGTAGTTGGTCTGACAGGCATTCAGGCTTTTTTCTGTATGGGCACCATCTCTTATCCTCATTCAAGCACTCAGAGACACGGCTTAGTTCAGGTGTTGGGTTTTCTCAAGAGCCTTCTGCCCCCTGCACAAGCCAGACCATGATACTCCCCAGAGCCAGTCTGCTCATAAACAAATTTATGCACAGAATCTATAAATTAATACAAAGCAGCTCTACTTGTAGGGAAGTCTCTATTTGCCAGAGCAGTGACCTATCCTGACCGGTACCCTGGCTCCAGTGCTGTCTTGGACTGAGCCACTGGTTACATGGTGTGCTCCCTGGCTGACATCCATATCCTGCTAAGGGGTAAAAGACTGTCGGTGGTGGTCCACTTTGCATCATGCTTTGGGCTTGGATGTTTCAAGGAAGATTCAGGTCTTTCACTTTCATTACACCTCTGCTTGGAATGTTTTTCCCTAGTTCCATCCCTCCCCATGAAATTCCATCGTTGAATTACCCACCTTTTCGTCCACTGTCTTTAAACAGTTACTTGCAGATCTTGTACTGCTAGCAAACCTGTGTCAATAAATCATAATTTAAAAACACAAACAGCACATTCTTAATGAAAATATCTTTTTATACATCTAAATGATAAAGCAAATGTTTGAGAAACAGGTCCCTAAATTTTTTATGGTATTTTAAAACATTCATCTCAAAACAAACAAAAAGAAATGTTTGTTAATCATCTGGAATTTTTAATTTCCTACTTTGCATGGGAACCTGAGTAATCAGACATATGGTATGCTTGTTAGCTGGGAAAGGGTCAAGATTAGAATAGATTCTCAAAATTAGAAAGCACTAAAATATAGCAGCAGTCTTGGCTGCCTAAACTTAAAATAAACAATGTTTTGTGTTAATTGCTGGAACAGATCAACCCCAAAAAACCCTACACATCTGAATGATTCTCTGAAATATGGTGCCTTGGTAGGAGAGAAGAGGTCTCAGGGGATTGGGGATGAGTTAGTCAATAATTTACCTGCAAAGGGATTATCTGATACAGACATAGATGGTAAGGAGCAAGATGTACAGTATTGTTTGGTGGCATCTGTGTGAGCTCAGTACCTTTAAGAGGCGTGGGGTTCCTAACGCACAAGAGTCCGGTCAGATAAAAGTAATCATATTTTTGGACTTGTAGTGCTAAGCATCACTGAGCTATTATGCCGTAAAAGTTCTGATGTAAGCTTTTACGCCCAGCGTGGAAGCGCAGCTTATAGGTCATATACGTACTGCTGCCATCACTGGAGGTATGATAGAAGGGAAAGTGTCCACATCCTCATTCTAGTTTGGTACCAGTACGATTCTTTAGATCACTAGTGTAATGGCAGAAGGCAGCTCCCAACATTCTCCTGCGTCATTAGACTAGACCCACGCAGAGGATGAATGGATACACCTTTTGCTGCTCATACATGACAGAGGTCCAGGCCAGCAGTACTTCCGACAGCGGAAGTCGGCATACATCCTGCATTTTGCTTCATGCTTATTCATCAGCCGACAGTCGCTTACGTGGAATGCATCTGACCCCGCTGCAATTACGCCTGCTACGTTCAGACTTGCTCCCATTTCAACACACACAGTTAAAAGGTTTTTTTCCTCTGTTGTTTTTTCATTTTAAGCCTTGCCCTTCACTAGGAATCAATTTGAATCCAACTACTGGGGAAAAAAACCAAACAAACCACCAAAAAACTTAGGGGTAGTTTACAATTTCAACTCTGGCTACTTCACACTACTTCAGTAGGGGAACAACCCAAAAGGCAACGTACTTCAATGCTCCAGGACTCCTTGTTACAAAGGCCGTGGTGGGCACAGCCTCTGAAGTGAGTAACCTCACAGGAGAGTGAGCAGTGTTTGGGAAGACTGTTTGGAACAGTCTTTTGTGGTGAGAGGGCATAAATAACAGTAATCTGTGGCCTACACTCATTGTCAGTCCAACTATTCAGGCATCATACAAACAGCACACACCTGACTCTTTCAGTTTTACCTTCCTATGTTGTCAAAGGTTGGCTCCCCACTGGGCTCCTCACCCAATTCAGCTGGGTCAGTGACTCCACATTTAAAAGTCTCTTTGCTGTTACTTCTAGAAGTGTATTTGTATCCTCCAAGCTCTGGCTGTAAGTCATTCCTATAGTTGAAAGATCACAGCCAGAGAGCTTCGTTTTTCCCTCCTCACAGCTGAAGGTGTTTCTGGTGGATGTGATTTACTGAGTTGTCCAAGCAGCCCAGGCTGCATTGCCAGAAGTTTCTATTCGATATGAACAACTGTCACACTAAAGCATTTAGAATCGAGGCTGTATGTGTTTGCATATACTTACATACACACGCTTACATACTAAAACAAGCCTGCATGCAGCTGAGATGAGAGATAAGATTGTTTACTATAGCACAAACGTAACGGGATCAAACATCCATGCAAGCTGTTTTGGTCTAGCTGTTGGCAGGACTGTATATGGTACAATGACTCTTTGTTCAGCAAGAGGCTAAAGATGATATACTTACACTTGAGACCTTTAAGACTCAGACTGTGCAGTACACAACTTCCTCTTTAGACTGGCTAATAACAATTTAAGAGACTGAACTGTGCATTTTTCTATGCCTGGCTTCATCTGCTGTATTGCATTTTTAGAGCACTGTATATGACAAACCTTCCAGGAATCCCAAACACAAATGGAAGTTCAGCTGCTTCAAGTGATTCAGTGGAAGAACACCATCGTTGAAGCCACACAACTGTGTGGAATGTGATGAATTTCCAGGAATAGGATTGTTTCCCAGAGATTATTGTGTAAAAGACAAACGTAAAGAGGGAACAAAGGTAATGCTGACAGCCTCTGCACCACTAGGCTATTTTAGTTTGTGAAAAGAAGAATGAAGAAAACAGACATGTTAGAAGACCTTTGCTGGGCTAAGAAAACAGACATGTTAGAAGACCTTTGCTGGGCTAACAGGAAGCCTACATGTCAAGAGCAAACCCTGAAACAAAGCAGTACAAAATTATCTCAGCATAAAATGTAATCTCTCCATGATTTTATCTTATGAAACCAAATCCACTTTTAGCTTGAATGCAGTGCTAAGGGAGAAGAGCTCTATGTCCATGCTTCCTTCTAGCAATAATAAAGGAATGACTAGGTAAAAGGCAGTAATTATATAGAAACAGGTGAACTCTGCAGTTCTGAGGGGAAAGGAGAGCACTGCATTTTGGGGTTCAAAAGCAATAGGAAACCTGTCCATTCAGGTTCATTAAGAAATCAGTTCTGCTGACTAGAACCTACTCTGAAGGGAGTGGGTAAGCAGATCACTTTCAGCACAGCATGTGCAAAAGTTTGGCCTCTGGATATAATGAAAGCAATCCTTCCAGTAGAGCCTTCTGCTCTTTTCCTTCAGGGTCTCTCTGCTCCAACATGCTGGAAGAAATCTTACTTTTAAGTAAGTTGACTCTTAGAGGTGCAAAATCTAGTATGGTTTCAACCCTGGAAGCACTTGCTTCTCAGCTTCATCAAGCACAGCTCAGGTCCTGACACTGGCTATTGGCAAGTAAAAACTGCAACTTAGGACATCAGGTGTTAAACCCAGGTGACATCGTGGTTACTGTTCAGTGTTTGCATACTTCCAATTAGTGGTCCTTCCACCATATACAAAGGTGCTTGGATGGAACACAAATAATAGGTGTAGCATTTCATGAAACGGGTTTTCAAATGCTCTTATATTTCTGTTACTCATTTACTTTTTGGTCCAGCAGAGAGAGAGGCAGGAATATGAAAACCCCACTTATGAGTCCAAGTATATGCAACTAGACACAGTCAGCTTATCAAGGTTTAAAGAAGCATGACACGATACTATAGTTACTTTTCATACCCACTTATTGCAAAGAGCAGCCTGTGTCCATACAGCTAAACTGCCTCATTGCCACCAACAGGGCTACATCCCAAGTGCCAGCTGGAAACAGTGACTGGCCTGTGCTGCCCAGAGCATTGCTGGAAAAGCTTAGATCTGTGCCATAGACTATACCACGATTTGCAGAATGAACAGAGAGCATGCTAGTGCTTAGGCCTCTGCCCCAGGCCTGTTTAGCTTACCCACGTGGACATTGTCCACACAGCTGCAGATATACTTGCATACACAGGGAGGGAAGGAGGGAGGAGAGGGCAGCAAAGCAATCTCCCTCAGCAGTACCATCAGTTTGTTCCAGCTCACACTATTCACGTGTATTTCAGCTTAGCCCTGACAACAGCAGTGTACACCCTCCTCGGATAGCCCTCCCGCAGACTTACACTGGGAAAAGACATGGCGGTGTCAGCCCACCAGAGGTGATGCACCAGCTCTGCACAGAAAACAGGACCAGAACTTTTACACTCTGATTAGGGGCCTGGAGCATCTCCCTTATGAGGAGAGGCTGAGGGACTTGGGTCTTTTTAGTCTAGAGAAGAGAAGGCTGAGGGGGGATCTGATCAATGCTTATAAATACTTAAAGGGTGGGTGTCAAGACAACAGGGCCAGTCTTTTTTAAGCGGTGCCCAGGGATAGGACAAAAGGAAATGGGCACAAACTTGAATATAAGAAGTTCCACCTAAACATGAGGAGGAACTTCTTTACTTTGAGGGTGGCAGACCACTGGAATAGGCTGCCCAGGGAGGTGGTGGAGTCTCCTTCTCTGGAGACATTCAAAACCCACCTGGACAAGTTCCTGTGCAACCTGCTTTAGGTGGACCTGCTTTGGCAGGGGGGGTGGACTAGATGATCTCCAGAGGTCCCTTCCAACCCCATGTGATTCTGTATTTTGCTGTTACCTCCACAGCATCTCAGTGGTGTGGCCTCTAGCCTCCGCATCACAGTATGACTCCCCCCTGCCAAGAGATCCTGAGCTAGTCCAGAGGAGCTGGGAGAGCTGCTTAGCACAGCCCATGGGCCTAGTTACAGCCCAGAAGCAGTCAAGCTGCATTAGCTAAAATACAACACAGCAATGCACAGCAGCCCAACCAGAACAGAGGGCAGTCTGCATTCCCTCTCCTGGCAAGTCTTTTGACAGTAAGTGAGAAGACAACTCCTCCAGGAGGAAAAAAAGAAGTTTGTAAAATACTGTTTCTTTTTTTTTCCAGTCTAACAAATAAAAACATATTACTGGCTCAAGTTCTAGAAATTTGACATGAACACTATGTTTTTACAAAAAAACAGAAAGGAAATTATGAGCAACTTCTCAACAGAAGCATCAGCAACAATGAAAATCCTGACTAGTTAAAGCCTTGATAATTACAACCAGGCAGCCTTATTCTGTGTCTTTGGATAGGTCCATCTTCCCTTCCTCTCCCAAGTCTTAATGTTGCTCTTAGACCTTGCAGATAAAGCTATAAACTGAAAAGAGATTTGGTATACATAGTTGTGCACTTAAAACTCTGATCCATGCTCTCCCTAAAAGTGTTGCTTTCTTCACCTCTTTCAAAGTTCATTAAACATAGAGTGGATGATTAAGCCCAGAGGATACTGCTTTCATAGTAACAAATATGGTTTCTGCAGACTTTTTAAGACGAAGACTATTTACATCATATTCCCACAGGAAATTAGGTAAGGAATAAACATTAAAGTAATGATGTGATCTGTGTCACTCCCCTAATAAATACTGAATGTGCTTGTTGATTTCAAACAAACTTAACAAAAGAATAGAAGTCTCAGGTAAACTGAGTTCTTTCAAGTTGCATGAAAATAGGCAACTGACTACCTAGGGGAAGATGATCCTGCAAGTGTTCCAGCCAAGAGGAAGCCTGCAAGATTAAGTTAAACACCAGAAAAATCTGTAAGAGGGAGGTCACTTTTAAATACCCCAACTATGAGGAAATCTTCAGGGACACTGATCTGTAGGCCAGGCTTCGTTCCTTCAGCTGCTTCTGAAATGTGCAGTATTAGACTCCTCCTCCCTGGTTTCAGTTTTCTTAACTTCCATCCTGTTATGGAACAGTTTGTCAGAGACTTCAGATAAACTGTATGCTTGTCCAAGCTAGAAACAGTAAAAAGCATCTGCAAGCAGTAATGTAAAGGTAACACTTCTGCATCTGGAAAATCCTAGGGATTCCCAAGAGTTATGGTGCTGATGAAGTGCACGTTGTACTGACAGGAGTCCCTGGCTACACACACATTAGCTGGAAGACATACAACTCTGACATGCAGCACTGGCTCCAGAAAAGTTTTATTGCTCTAGCCTGTTGGCTTTGCCACTGTTACCCAAGGCACTCACCAAAAGCAACATCAGGCACAAAAACACAAAGGCCTTCAGATTTATTTTTTTTCTTGCTCCTGGTACCTTCACAAAGCCCACGCTGTGAGCAACTACTAACTCCTGATTTACGTCTTTGGTCCTCCTAACCTTGGACAGTGGCAGAATCAGTAACATCCCACCATGAACATTTAAAGCGTTTAGGGAATGAACTGCTACAAGCAAGAGACTGCCCTTTAATTATGTGGCATTTAGTGCTCTATTAGAAGATGATGATGTTGACCTCTAGTGACTAGTCTGGGGATACCTGGTGGCATGATCACAGTGAAACGTTTCTGTGAACAGCTAGCCAAAAATTTCAGTGAAGCTGGCACATGAGAACAGTCACCCTCCTCATGGAGGCAAGTAATTACACATCCCTTTCATGGAACAGAAACCCCCAGCTGAAACAAAGACCCCAGAAACTCTGCTATGGAGCCTAAATTATGCACACAGAGAGATTTCAATAGAGAACAATTGTACACAGATGCCTTGAGCTGTACAGCAGCTGTAACCTCAAGAGAGAAAACGCACCCAGACTGAGTGAAAGGACTGGACAAAGCAGCCCATGGAGGCAGAGATTGTGGAATAATTCCAGCAGATGACCAGAGGGTGAGGAGTCAGTTAGGACAGGACCTAAGCTGGAAGCAATGAATTAAATGGATTTCTCAAAACACAGAAATGAAACATGAGGAGACAATTGTGATTCATTGTAAATAAGCAAAACAGCAGAGGAACACCCCAAGCCACTGTCTCCTTTTTAGCTGACATAACCCATTAGACACAACATTTTGCCAGGTTATTAGTAATGGAAAATATTGCCAGATGGCCTGTGCATTTAAGCACAGGCCATCAGCAAGTTATACATTTGATTTTTAAATCTCATCCATTCTACCTAATGAAACTATTTATTCAATTATGTGTGAAAATCATGTAGAGTGTGTTATGTTGCATATTCATAGAATAAAACCAGAAGACAATACATGATGCCTTAGGAAGTTACACAGACCTTATCCATAGATTCAAAATAACAAGTGTTTCATTTTCCCATTTATTCAAAATAAATGAAGAAAAAACTCTTCCCAGCAGAGTCACTCAAGGCATATGAAGAAAATAACAAGATATTCAGGAAAAGGTTAAAGAATGAAAATGACTCAAGGATTGGGAAGGAGAGTAGGTTCCAAACTAGCAATACAGCCCAGGTGAGGTAGTGGCTATACTGCCCCATGCAGAGAGAGATACCAGCAAAAGAGAAATTAGGTGAGCTAAGCATGCTCCCAGGTATCTATTCTGACTTGAAGTGGGGAGAAAATTAACATAATTTCTAGTCCCTCCAGAATTAAGTAACAGTAGCTGGTTCTCAATAGAAAAGGACTTTTTCCATTTAATACGTTTCTAGTAGAGCTTAACATCCATCTTAGTATCACTGCTTACTTCTCAGCTTGGACTGATTAGCATCAAAACTGTTCAAAAACACCCTGGCAGCAAAAAAGTAAATTGAAAATACACATTTTGCTGCTCAAATACGTAAATTAAAATAAGAAATTCACTTAGGTTTTTTGCTGTTTGGGTAGTGCATTTGTTTCGCACCCAGTGGCTAACTGGCAGTGTGAAGGTGAACTGGTCCCCCATAAGAGTTCCATTCCTGGTTTTATGAGGTTTGCTGGAAATTGAGGGTGTGTTTACAGTCAAACCTCAGAGAGCTTAAATTGTGATTTGTATTTAATTCATGAAAATATTTTTTTAAACTGTCTTTTCAAAGAAATTGTCCATACCTGAAATCATGTTACAGTACCCATTCAGTCATGCAATAGCGCCGGCAGGGGGAGATGAAGAGTAAAATATGCCTAAAGCTGCATAAAGCATGGGTAGGAGAGAAATTTTACAGGAGAAATGCCTTACACGGGGGTCTTGGAGCATTTAAAAGCAGAATTAAACTGGCATTTAAATAAGAGATTTAAAAAAATAAATGAAAAAAATACTAAGGAGCAAGAGCACGAGGTAAATGTTATCTACGAATGCTTGTTTCAGTTTTCTGAAACAAGGGTATAGCTGAACGCTCACCTAGTAAGTATATTTCTGAACAGTTACACAGTAGCTTAATTTTTGAATCTTTAATAACCATAGCTAATACCTTATACATTTGTGTAACTGTTCGTAAATTACTGCAATCCTTTTGTTAGCATTCCTTGGCATATATTCTTTCTCTCTCTCAACTGGAGATGTTCTCAGGACATGTATCATTTGGCGGGGGGGAGGAGGAGGAAGCAAAGACATTACTTGACATATCCCAACGTGTCAGGTCCCTAGCTGCACAGGATGCATTTCCCATGCTTCACCAGCAATCTGATTCAATATCAGCATGTACAGCTTACACTAAAAAAAGCTCTCTGATTTTTTTAGCATATTACTTTGGCTGAGAAAGAATTAAGGTAAAGGCTACTCCCTCCCCACTGACCTACGGACTTACAAAACTGTCAAAGCCGCCACTGGCTTAACCCTATGAAGACAGCAAAGATACAGCTGTTAGCTAAATGATTGCTAACGAGGCAAACAGAAATGCTGATATTGGGAGGGACTCAGGCCTACAACCAAAGCTTTCCCCTCCAAATAGTATTTTTTCCAGTACTCTTCCCCAGCTCAGTTCTTTCAACATATAGCAGGGACAGCCTCTAGAGAATTACTAAATTTGCCTCCCAATCTGTGTTTCTTACTCCATGTTCTGCACATGGATATGGCCACTATTTAGGTCACATTTCTATCTACAAACGATCAACACTTGCATAAACTGGCACAGCCACTGAAATAATCAGCCCCATTATTCCCCTCCCAGCTCCTTCTCTCATGCCAGCACAAGCAGGAATTCTCCTACATACCAGGCTGTAATTTTATCAACAGCTGGACTCTAAGGGTGAGGCAACAACCACAGTGATTTCGCATCTCCCTGCCCTCAATACAGACACAAAAGAATGTTTACCTAGACACAAGAGAGATAACTTTCACTGTCATCTAGAAGCTGTAGGGCACTCCTTTGCCCTCTGCAATTATTACTATCATTAAAACTCACTTAAGGATAGGCCACTAATGAGAAAAGGAAGAGTTGAAATCAACTGGCATACAGGCCTTACTTAAAGAGAGAAAATTCTGAATAATACAAGAGGGATACTGCAACTTAAAGGAGCTCAAAGCCTTCTTAATCATACTATACTTCTGCAGCATGGTTTTGTTATTTTCCTTAAAACAACACCAAAAAAAAACCCCCAAAAGGGCAGCTTTTTTCAGGGAAGAAAAATCCCCAAACCTCAACTTGTCCTCTGCTCCAGTTCTGTTTTCTTGAGTCTGCAAGGTCCTGGAGCAATTCTCCAAGGGAGGCAAGTGACTGAGATCTGAACTGATTAAGCCTGAAGTCTTAAAAGACAGCTTGTCATGCACTATTTGCTACTTCACGCTGACTCAAGAACATTCAGCTCGTGTGCATATTCCACTTTCCCATCTGCCCACTGCTTCAGCTCACCGACAGTTGCGCACTTCCAGCACAAACATCTTGATATATTAAGAACTAAGTGCAGGGCAGCGTAAAACATGCAGAGCTTTTCATCAAAGTATCAGAAGTACTACTCTATCGACTATTAATCTTTATTTGTGAGCTTAACTTATTAAAAGCCTCCATTTTAACATAATAAATAACGTAACTATGTATAGTAGCCTACTGCAACTAGAAGCTTTATGTAAAATTTTAGATTCCTTTGCTATGGAATATGAGGCTTTGTTTATACTCTTGATGGATCTGTGTAAATCTACAGCAATGAAAACCAATCCTTCTTTATAAGCTGCTAGCATTATTAAATCCAGAAAAACAGGCAGCTATAGCTAAAGGCAAGACTTAGTAAATTTAAAACTTGTTACCTAAAGTTTATCAGAGTTTTCTCTGGACCAATGCAGGAAAGAATGTTATCAGTTAAGACCATTCAGTGGATTTATTTCTCAAGCTAGCAAAACCACCCATACTTGGCATAAAAACAGATTTAAATCAAATAAGATTCATATGTCCTTGCCTTTGACACTGTTGCTTGTTTCTAGCCATTTTTCAAAACAGAAAACTGTTACCCATTTCCTTTTCATGCATATGTTACAATTTATACCCTCAGAACAGAAAGAAAACAAATCATTGTGTTACAAGCTCCTTTTATCAAGACATCTTTAAGAATAAAAAGGATTATTTGGAATGGTATAAATACCCTGAGCTCCCACTGGCTTTGGGTGGGAGTCAAGCACGTTCACTAAGCCATTACTCAAAAACTCAGCACCTTACAGAATCAGTCCCTGCACAGCCCTCAAGTTACTTCATGAGTTTTCTACAATGAGACAGACTGCCTTAAAGAAAAACTAGCAGCATCTCTCTAGCAGTATCTCTCTCTTAATCTGTTTTAAGGAACTGATGCAGGATTAAGGAACTGACGCAGAAGTAAAAATGGCTTGGTCTACAGCAGTTGGACTAGCCCCTGCCCTATCTTCTCTCCCCTCTTCAGTTTTCCATCTCCACAAGAACGAGTCGTGTTGCTTTGCCATAGCTGCTTAACTTTTGTCTACCTCACAAAAAGCAATGCCAACTTTGGGTTACCTTAATAAACCAGCCTGCAATACAACAGTTAGCAGCTGCTGCTGGAGAACCTGAATCATCCCTAAGTAGCAGATAATTCTCAAAGGAGGACAGAAGCTGCTATCACTGCTCCATAATGGGAGCACTAATCTAGATAAAACATAGGCAAACTGAGGAAAGCTGACAGGGATTAATGAGCCCACATAGTCACCAGTTATGATGGGTTACACATCTTGAAAGTCTGATTAGTTTCCCCTCCTACTCCTAAATTTTCAGGCAACCATTTCAGCTAAGGTAACTGAGCATATCTGTTATCCTGTAAGATCAGTTCAAGACATGCTATTTATGAACTCTTGAAGAGGTTTTTTTTTCTTTAATCTGTCTATTCTTACATTTTCCCCTTCACTAATACCTTTAGATAAACATATTTAGTATATTACTGTGTCCAAGACCCATTTAATACCAGATCCAGATTCAATATCTATATATGTGCATATATGTAGCTATATATATATATTATAGCCCCTGTAAAGAAGTCATGACCATTCGGTTGTAATAATGTACTTACTATAAAAAGGGGCAGCCAAAGATAATTACTTTGCAAGCAAAGGCAAAGTTGCACCCTAAGCAATCATCATAAGGGGAGGTACTGATCTTTGTCCCATTCTACTGACTTTGGTACTTGTCAGACTGTACCACACTGATTCAGCTCGCTAAACCAGCAGAAAACTAGTACAACAAGTAGTGTTTTGCAAGGCTTTTGCATTGAATCAGGTCAGCATAAAGTCCAGCACGATAGTGTAGTCAGATCATAGGGCCAAAGCACAAGGGCCAGAGGATTGGGACCTCCCCTATGTTGATGCAGAGGGGTTAAACATCTTTAGCTATAATTGAGCAACCCACTTGAAAAAACCCACACCAAACTGTTTCATGCACAATTTTATGCAGTTTTGCTATTGAGCAAGGCAGATTTAAAATGATCAGTCAATTCACTGCAGGTGCACTGAAATCAGTCAATTTACTTGCAGGTTAGCTATGTTTTCAATGAAGAGCAGTGAGCTATGTTCCTCCTTTTTCCCTTATTATCCATATACTAAACCTTAACCCTGACTTAAGAGATTTTCAAGTTGCATTGCCTGTGAGATTGCAGTGACTGGCATTTCTACATACCTCCATTACAGTTTTCACCCTTGCACTTTTCAAATACTAAGCATGTTAGCTGCTTTGCAAAGAGCATTGGGTCTGCAATACATAGATATGCAAGGATGAGGGAGGGGAAAGAAAAGAAAATAAATTTTACTCAGTTTTATGAGGAAGTTTTATAAATAGTACCAGTAGATCTATAAATAGAAATTTTATGAGGGGAAAAAAGCAATAGCAAGTAATAAATTCACCTGTTTAACAGCATGCTCACAAGCACTACAGACCAATACCTCACTGTGTTAAGCACCACACTGTCATAACTGCCTACTAACAAGTAATACTTGCCAATAGCCTTGCTGGGCTAAAGAGTAATAATGATCTCTCAGACATCTCCCTTGTTACTTCGAGCAATTATTCCTTTCCCCTCTCTCTGCAAGTAGACCAATTTTCATCCTCCCTTCTCCATTTCTCCAAGTGTTAAATGCATATGGCTTGTGTATCCACACCACCCTAAAGTCTTTGAGCCAGCTCCTGCCAAGCAGAGAGCACACTTGAAAAAAATAATAAAAATGGATTGTAAGTTATTAGAGACTGGAAAAAGAGAAAACAGATATTCACATAAATGAAGGAACATAAAGAAGCAACAAGAAAAAGATGTAACGGTTCATTTACTAAACACACTAGACTGGGTTAATGCCTAAACCCTTTCAGATGCCAGTCCAGCCCCGGAGTGGGTTGCTAGTGCTCTCTCTCTCCCACCTATGTGTCCTGGCAATGGAGGGATAAACTCTTCATGTAACACCAGGATGGCAACTTCCCCAGACACAGGAATTCCTGAGACATTGCTATATCCTACAGGACTAGAGTATCACTGCTTGGTTCTTCCTATCAATTAACTACAATTCCTCCCCTGTTGCCACATTAGTTGACATTAGCTGTCAACTCCATCACAACAGCAAGTAACCTGCGCAGCCTCTGCATTCTCACTGGGAAATTTATTGCCATGCTTCCACGTTTGAGGGACTCACCCCACCAGCAAGGCCAAATAAAGAATGAGAGCTTGATCAATTCCTGATATCCAGAAATACCCAAAGTTCTGTAAAATCCTTGATATAAATAATCCATAGGATGACAGGCAGCGCCCCCTCCTTTTGGGATTTGCAGCCACATATTTTCTAGTAGAATTCTTCAGTTGCTTCTGTATTGTTCCCTATAATCCCAGCATTCTTTGGGGTGGAAAGGAAAGAGGGAACGAGTCATGTATTACAAGTGATTACAGAATGAAGTTCAGGTCACATTCTTGAAGATGTAAAATCTACAGATCAAGGAAGTTTGTTAGCATGATGTAAATCTACTGGTTAAAAAAAAAATAAAAATAAATCACTAGAACTACAATAACGTGCCATGAAAACAAAGTACACGGCTCTGCAGGAGCACAGACCGACAGCTTTAAGAAGAATCATCTGCCTTATTTCACTGACACTGCTACCTCAAAATAGGTAAATTGCAAGTCATTTTTTTATTAGTTATTTCATTTCATCTCTAGGAAGAGAGGGCCACAGTTCTGTAAAACTTGCTAGGAAGGTCCTTATTTCGAAAATAAGAAGCTAGCACTAGAATATATAACATTACTTGCATGTTTGGGTTTTTTTCCTGATCTTCAAAACATGGAGCCAAACCCAGGTTGACACAAAAAGCCATCAGGTATCATCTTGCATTTCCAAAGAAATGAGATCTTTGAGCTAACACAACGTGCAATCTTTGAAACACATTCATGATTTACTATAAGCATTATTATTTTTGGCAGTTTAGCCGCATGACAGCTTTATGTGCCAAGCTGGGAAGAGAATCATCACCTTCTCACTTCTTCCAGTACAATTCCAGGCTGCATTTGATATTTAACCAGTTCACAAAAATTCAAGTAGGAGACTTGGAAAAGGTTCTATCACAACGATTAAGTTGGAAACTTAGTTCTAATCAACACAGGAGCTTCTCTCCTAGCCCAGAACATGAGAACTGCTTCGATATGGAGCATAGTGTTCATTTCTCACTGCTGTTCATTATCTTCACACTTTCCCGGGGAAGATCTACCTGCTAGCACATAGGCACAAATAGCTGGAAGCAGACTTCTGAGCTATGCATTAAAGGCAGCATCTCATATGGAAAATAAAGAAGAGTTCATAGAATTGTAATGCAAAAAAAAAATTTAATTTTTCAAAAAAATGTTCACGGTACGGAAGGTCACAATACAAAAGTTCTTAAACACAATACAACATTGAAACAAGTCGAAAAGCCTTTTTTGATTGGAAGCGATTAATACAAAGAATAGATGCCAACAACACCTATTGTACAAAGTTTATGACAGTGGATTCATATATTGATTCCCTGAAAATCCCCTCATTTTGAAGAAATATTGAATATTAAGGTCATGGCTGAAGTGAATTCAAAAAATTCAGTTATATTTGTCTCCACCCTCAACTCTAAGCACTAGGATTGGGTTTCACGGTACAAAATAGATAGTAAAGGCACACTGTGGTTTGAAAACAAGGCTAGAGATACTAGCGTTTAAACTTCCTGGCTTTTGTCTGGGTGTTTTATGAACTATAAATATACAGTGAAAAAATCCAGCCTTCTTGAGGGGGTGAAGAGTGAAAAAATATTAAAGCCTGGAAAAAAATGTAACCCATTTAACCAGTAAAACAGTATTTATATTTTTATGCATTTCTTAGTGTTTCCTCAACTCATTTGAGGTTACACATTTTAGAAATGAAGTACCTTTCTCCAAGTTATTTCTTTTATTTCACTCTGACAGAACTACTATAAAAATGTGCGTTTAAGATCATTGTTCGCCTCCATCAGTTTTGTTGATTATGGAAAAGGACAGATGCACTGCTAAAAAGTTGAAGTTATTGGCCAAGCCAGTTACTTGCTTATTTAACTTTTTCAATACAGCTTTCCAATTTAGAAAAAAGCTTTAAAGAAAATGCTTGCTTAACCTTTTAAAAATTACTAGACTGCAAGTCTTGCATGTCAAATTCTGGCATAACGTATTCTTCAATGTTAAGTAACACAGTCCTGACACAGACCTATTGCAATTATTAACAAAACTCTTGCCACAGGGGTGCAAATCAATGTACTCTGGTTTAATCAGATCTGCCACAACTATCTCTGTTTATGAAACGTGTTATTTCCTATAGAACTATTATACAACTCAAAGTTAGTTGAAAGTGGAGTTTGGAAGAGCTATCTACAGACACTACGAAAGACTGTTCCAGCAGCACTGGTCTGCACATAAACACAAGTAATCAGTTTACACTAAAAATTTCTAGAACTACATAAAAAGTAATAGTTATACCATATCTTGGTTCCCTGAGAAAGGTGCTCTAACTACAGAGGTCTTCGGAATGCCATCAGTACAGTCAATAAAGATGCACCTTTTGCACTGCTACTGCAGAGACATCTCCTACTTCCATCTTGATCAGACTTGGTTTTGGGATTTTCATTCAAAACAAACCTTACTCTCCACAAAAGCATGACTGGAACAGGAGCAAGAGATGACTAAAAGTAGTCCAGTACTAAAACTGGTCTATCAGTGATGATTTGCTATTACACACTGGAATGTAAAGTTAGCACACTTGATGAACAAAACGTGATTAAGAGCACAGTTTATCTCATCTATTTAACCATAATTGAGATTGGTTTTGAAAACTTTTCATATAATACCAAAATGTTTCAAATATGTTTTTGGAAAGCATGCTTTTTTCCCCCAGGGGTACAACTTACGTTTTTAGTGAACATGATAATCATCATGAGAGTTAAGACTTCAAATACAATAAAACAGCGCACAGCAGAAGAATGAAGTCAGGAACCATTTTATTTCCATCCAGTTTTGCAAGTGTTAAGGATGGCATAAGAGCTCATTCCACCACTATAACTTATGAAATTATTACATCCCTAGAAGAGGCAAAGCTTCAAAGCTGGTTTTTCCCCTCCTAATTGCTTCCTGGTTTTTTCCCTCCTAAGTGCTTATATGCTGTGTGATTATTTGGTCTGTTTTAACTGTGTCTTTCTGTCCCTATCTAATACAAACCTTCATCCTCCCCCCAGCCACCAAAATACAGTAACTGGGTGTGGAGAAGAAGCACTGAGGCAGTCTGTAATGAGAAGTTATAAAAAGTGTTAAACAGCAACATACACCACAATAACACCCGGGATGCTCACAACATAACAGAAGACAACTTTGCAACTATATAAAGTTCCATTGGCCATCGTTATCTATGAAGATCAGTACTGTAAGACTTATTGTTTAGCACATGCACACAACAGTTACTCCAGATTCTTCTGATTCCTCCCAACTTCTGGACAGCAAATAATTTTGTATTTACTATTTTTAATACAAAATACCGAAACTGGTTTCAGGTATTATTGTCCAATTGGTTTTAATAGCAAGAGTCAAACGGTATCTTCCACAATTAGAGAATTAATGCTCAGCACTTCTCAAAAGCTTTAAAAATTAAGGTATGTTGAAAAATTACTTTCAGTATACCCCATGCAATAGAACTGCTCAAATAGTTTAAACTCTTAATTTAACATATTCTAAATTAGTGAAGAGGTCATATTTAGAAACTAATTCCAGACAGTTCTTAGATCTCATATGGCAGGAGATGAAACTGTTTAAAATTATCACTATCAACAGAAAAAATTCCCATAGGAAAAAAGTATATACACTCTCACTATAGCAAGGCAATCAACTCTTCCAGTTCAATACTATCATAAACATTTAACTGAATTAACCAGTAGAATCCGACCAACAATTCATATTTCAGATTTTTCAAACATACAATTACCTGTTAAAGGCTGATCTAAGTAAATTTTTCTTTTCCAATACAATCCAGTTCAATGCATTTAAGTTTATGACTGATTTCTAAACTGTTCTCTCTCCCTCACTTCTCTACACCTATACGGATCTTTAGAGAGATATTAAGCAAAAGGCTTATAAAATGCAATGATGCAGAGTTTCATTTTAAACTTAGCACTTATCTGAGCACGTCTGCAGACGCTCTCTTACGCGAAGTGGAAGTGTTTTTAACAACCTTTCTTCTACAATTAGACTATTCCGCTTTAAGAACTGACATTCTTCCAGTTCAGCAGGAAGTGATTCAAGATAGTTTCCAATGAGCTCTAATTGAACAAGATTCAGTAGCTGACCCACACAAGGGGACAAATTCATTAGACTGTTATTTCCCAGAAGAAGAAATTGCAGCTTTTTGCACTGAAATAATCCCTCAGGCAGCATTTCAATCTAGAAAAAGGAAAGAAAAGAACAAAAATTATGTACATTAAAACTTGTTAGCCTATATGCAGCTGCATGTTTTGACATCTCCCAGTTTTATTTCAGGATAAAAAAAACCCCTCTTAATTTATGGAAGGATAAGGAAAGGGAAAATTGTAACGCTTCTATCACTATGCGAAAAGTGCTAGGGAACAGACACTACAATGGTTTTATGTACTTGTTTTGTTGTGAAGATGCTTAGCTACTGTTACAAGTCAAGACATAAGCATGGCAGGGGGAGCATATACATGCATGCATGTGCACAAGCACGTACAAACGTGTGCATGTGCAGGTGGCAGGAGAGATAAATAGGCTATTGTCTCCTAAGAATCACTTAATGAAGAACAAACACAGATTCTGTGGAGAGAAGTTAGCAGCTCCTGTGTTGCAAAACCTGTAGAAGCAGTTATCTGTGCAATACAGTAGCAACTTAGCCCTGGTCCACGCTAGTGACATAAAACATACAAAACCAGCCTCACCGGGAAAAACAATTATAAACCTCCAAAGAAGTCACAAGGCTGGACCCCACAGTAACAAGTCAGACAGTTGAGCACTGCTAATGAGGTTACTAGCTATAATTATTTCCCTCTTCCCAATCAGACAGCTGAGCTGCTCATCAACTAGCTCTTGATTCACTACAGCTTTCTATTTGACATTTTAAGGTAAAAATTTAACACTGTTCACTTCCATGAGAATCCTACATAGGATAGACAGCTGCAGGGAAAGGGAAGATACATTTCTGCAGCCATCCTAACGTACACTATCTCTGGATCAGAGCCCTTAAGCTCCTACAAACCAGGATCGTACTCGGTATTACACAGGCTTTGAGAACACTAAGGTTTTAGCAATTAAACAAGCACCACCCCTTTTTTCAGCTTTACCAAGTTTACTTTAACCGTGAACACCACAAAAGCATTTTGAACCAGAGGCTGTTGCAGAAGAAATGGAAGGTTAAGTCAACATTTGATTATTTTTTTTTAAAGTAGTAATTCAAAGTTCTACTTACATGGTTTTTTGTCAAAGCCAAGTACTGCAGATTGGTCAGATAACCAATGTCTTCAGGGATGGAGGTTAGTTTATTGTAGCTAAGATCCAAATAATGTAATTTTTTACAAAGAAATAGCTGCAATGGAACATTTTTAATATTATTATAATTTAGATACAATTGTTCCAGGTTTGATAATGCTCCAATCTGCACTGGGACATATGAAATAATGTTGTGCCACAATTTTAAGCAAGAAAGGTTCTTAAGATGTTGAAAACTAATTATCTCTTCCACTGTTCTGAGATTGTTTTCTTTCAGGTCTATTTCATGCAAATTGTTTAGGGTAAAGATGGAATGGGGAATGCGCTCTAAATCACAGCAGATTAATTCCAAGGTTCTCAGGTTTACCAGCTTCTTCAGGTTATTTAGCACTATGAGTTTATTTCCCTCATTGTTGATAGTTAAGTGTTGTAAAGAAGGCAGATCTGTAACCACTTGAGGTATACGGGAAAGGTTGTTTTTTAAGCGAATTGATCTCAGATTTTTTAGCCCCTGAAAGCTTTCATTGTATATGGAGTTGTGATGATCTAGCACAAAATATCCTGTTAAGCACAATTCTTGTAGGTTTTTTAGATGAAAGACCCAAAACGGAATTCTTCCCATCTCACTAGATTTCAGGCGCAATGTTTTCAGATTTTCTTCTAAAAAGCTGACTGCTGGATAATCCATCGCTAGTGACGAATGATAAACATTGAGTTCTTTGAGATTGACTAGCTGGGTCACAGCTGAAGGAAGTTTGGCTTCAGGAATAAGTTCCAGGCTTAGGACTTCTATTTCTGTCAGTTCAAAGATACTGTCTGGAAGACCACTTAACATGAAAAGGTGAAGTTCAATCTTGTCTTGGGAATTTCTTACTAGTTTATTTTTCAGTTTTTCCACTGACCATTCATTGTTAAGATTTATCTGTTTCAGTTTGTTTTCACTCAAATCAGACAGGAATATTGAGAATCGCTGGGAATAAAGAGGATCATACTGATCTGCCAAGTGGAGAATAAATGCAAAGTCGTTCTTTACATCAGGTATATCACTGTAATTACTTTTCTCTCTCAACTTCTCAAAAGAATATTGCTTAAGTGAACTTCTTAACATCCACCACAAACTGTAAGTACAAGTTAAGCCATAGAAGATCACTAAAACAACATAAAATGAAGCCAAAACTTTAAAAATTTCTGCTAGCGAATAAACACACTGGTACCTTTTGTAGCCTGTAAAGGCTTGAACGTTAACTGCACAATCAATTTCAAGTGTAATAAATGATAAGTAGTAGGGGACATAAATTAATATTATTACAAATACAATGACTTTCACTATAATCTGTTTCATGTACACTGTATATATGACATCCTTCTCTTCCACGTGTACTCTGAATTTCTTCACTTTTTCAAATATAGCTTTAGCTTGTTCCCCTTCTTTTTTGTCAAGAACACTTGAAGAATTTTCTCTTCCAGTTGTTTCCAAGCCAGGTTGTGAATATGGCAGGGACTGTCTGCTGGCCCCTATATCTAGTGAACTCCCAGGTGATGAAATGACTGCTTTTGATTTGGCTATTGGCAACTTCCTCACAGACTGCTCGGCAACTGTTTCTGAGAGGGCACGCGTTGTCCATGGAGAATCAAAACACTTCTGAAGAATGGCTACAAAGTGCTCAAGCCTGGAGCTTGTACTAGGATAGTAAAGCCAGAAATTACTGCAAGCTGCAAAAATAAAGGTATGCAGAAGCACTAGGTACGGAAAAAATTTGGCAAACCAGTGAAGCTGTCTCTCATAACATACTGCATCGATATAGGAATACTGCTGCCGATGGAGATCATTCTGGATTTTAAGCGGGATGATTATCTGTGCTGTAGAACTAGCCGACATGTTAAGGTTGGCTTTAATTAAATCCCAAGGCACGGCACAATGATTGTCAAATTCTAGCTTGCAAGGAAGACAACACAATACTCTGGTTTGAGTAAGCTGGAGAGCCCCAGCGAGCACAGCAACTAGCAGCATTATCATGGTGAGGTAATACCAGAAGACATCCCACCATGGTTTTAGGATGTGGTATGATGACTGGGCATCTGCTAAGAATTTGAGTTCTGTTAGTGTGATCATGACTTTCACCTGTGAGAGAACAGCAGCTGGTAGAGGGGAAAAAAAAAAAAAGACATCCTTAGAGAATTGTTAAAAACAATTTATCCCACCATTAAACACTTGATGCTTATTACTGTTTTCACAGTTTTAAATGTGTAACATTTGGCCTAGAATCCAGAGCATAGAAAAAGGATCCAAGAACTCCTGGCACCTAACCCTAAGCATCATCTTATTTATTTTAAGCGAAGTTACTTGGAATGCAAAAATTTAAATGAAGAATGAACCTAGCATCAGAGATTAGGAGAAAGTATATTTTGACTGAACATTTGGGTACTGTTCAAGTAGAAGCAACAAGCAGGTATAGGTTAAAGACATGTGTGATATGTTACTAACAATCCTCCACCACTGTCCTAAAACTTACATAGCAAAAGGGATTTCTCATTCAAGAATTCCAAAAATCAGAGCAATATATTCACATGATGGGGTCCTGTAATTTAGAATTTTCTACTAGATTAAAGCATTCTACCCAACTAAAGAATAAAGAATATACAAAAATTCTCAAAAGAGCAGTTTTGCATTACATATTCCTATACATAATTCCCCATCTTCTCCCATCAAGAGAATTAAGCATACTGACAGAATGACAATGAAGTTAACAAAATTTGCTATCGTCATGTATACAAAAAATGGCACACTTAACCCCCAGCATCTTAGGTTTGATTCACACTTACTTTACTAATTAAAGAGAATAAAATTCACAGCATTGCTCAGTCAGGTGGTCTACACCTTTTAAAATTCCTTGGACATGCCATCTTTACATCTGTCTTCATTCTGGATGGAGAAAACATTGAATATACTTTATTTTTAATAGCTTCATCTAAATAAAGAGCAAACATTTCAGCTTTCATTAGAACTGCTGCCTTATTGCGGACATCAGGATCCATTAATCTTTGCATTGCTTCAGCTACATGAAATGAAACAGAACATAACTCAGATATAATCATGTAGAATGTGAAGTCAAAGTTTCATGTAGTCACATCAACAGAAAAAACAGGAAATTGCCCACACCTAGACCCATTTCAGTAGGGAAGTAATTTTTTTTTTTTTGCTAAAGAACTACGTAAAAATAAAATATGCAACATGCAAGACTTCAAGAAGTAGAATTCAGTCATAAATTTGATATGCCAAGGTTTAGCAGAAATGCAAGTTTCTCAAAAACAGAGAGGCTCATATTTTGCATCCTGAAAAAAAAAAATAATCAATAAACTATCCAGTGTCCACAGCAATACCACAGACACTACCAGCTTTGGACAAAACTTACTGTAAAGTTTGTTAAGCAGTACAGATATAAAGCAATAGGGACGTTCTGTATTTTTCTTATTCACAGAATCATTAGGTTGGAAAAGACCTTTAAGATCATGGAGGCCAACAGTTAACCTAGCACTGCCAAGTCCACCACTAAACCATGTCCCCCACCACATCTACTCATCTTTTAAACACCTCCAGGGATGGTGACTCAACCACTTCCCTGCGCAGCCTGTTCCAATGCTCGACAACCACTTAAGTGAGGAAATTTTTCCTAATATCCCATCTAAACCTCCCCTGGTGCAACTTGGGGCCATTTCCTCATGTCCTATCGCCTGTTACTTGGGAGAATAGACTGACCCCTGCCTCACTACAGCCTCCTTTCAGGTAGTTGTTGAGAGTGATAATGTCTCCCCTCAGTCTCCTTTTCTCCAGGCTAAACAACACCAGTTCCACCAGCTGCTCCTCATAAGACTTGTTTCTCCAGACCCCTCACCAGCTTCATTGCCCTTCTCTGGACACACTCCAGCATCTCAATGTCTTTTTTTGTAGTGAGGCGCCCAAAACTGGACACAGTATTCGAGGTGCAGCCTCACCAGTGCCAAGTACAGGGGGTCAATCACTTCCCTAGTCCTGCTGGCCACACTATTTCTGACACAAACCAGGATGCTACTGGTTGTCTTGGCCATGCTGGCTCATATTCATAATATATTGGTCCTGGGCATTTCCAAGCAAAACTGACAAGCTGTTATGAAAAGACAACACCTGAACTAAGGCAGAGCCTTATTCTTACTCCACATTCACATTTGAAGGGAGAAGAATGGCTGAAAATAAGTTAACCCTTCTTGCATTGACAAGGCCACTTTTAATAGAATGTAGAAACTTACCAGACCCACTCAAGGGAAAGCAGCTGTAGAAGGACAGGATGGTTACAATACACTCCTGGAGAGAAAAATAAATTTTCCATCAGATCATGAAATATTTGAACTCTAACAAGTATTAGAACAACAGCTCATTACTCCTTCCACAGCAGTGTTTTAAAGGTCCAGCGTTTAATGAGTGCAAGATGCCACTCCCATGAAATTTACTTCATCACCACCTGAAAGTTGCTTTTCCTAAAGAAGAGACAAAGCAATGGCCCTTATTATTGTCCCCTTTCTAAGCACTGAAAGCCATTTAAGCTCAACAGTTTTTGCATTTATGTAAAATTAGTCCTGCAGCTGAGATGCTCTAACCGTAGCCAGGAAATAGCCAATTCTTCAATCACTCCAGCTCAACTTGCAAAAAACACATCTGTAAATACCTTCAAAATGAGTTTTTGCTGTCATTCTTTGAGGTTTGAATATAAATTTGTAGGTGTAAAAGCACAAAAAGGCACTAAACCCATCCAAACTAAGGCTTTCATTCTGCAAAGAATACCTGAATCATGTCTCCACTAAAGCCAAACATGCTTGATTTGAATGTACGCAGAAAAATCAAAAGTATTTCTTTCATTTCCAACCCAGAATTTAAACGAGTCAATTCTTCTTACTTCAAGTTTGTTACAAAAATGAAAGACTTAAGACCCCTGTTAAAGTTGTAAAGAACACACTAAGAGATAAATATGTTGAATGATTCAATAAAGGAAGAGCAAAAGGTATAAATAATATATTTTTTTAACAAAGAAAAACATTTGAATAGTCAAAACAATCACCGAACTCACTGAGAGTTTAAAATAGTGTGAAAAGTCTAATTAGCATGCAGATGGGAGCAATTTTTTTCCTGACAAACATCATCAGGGTCTTGGGCAGATACTAACATTTTAAGAAGTTGTTTTATATAACTCAATGCTTATTAGAAAAACCTACAAGTAACACAATTTAATAATGCATGTATGTACTTCGTACTTTATATCCTGGTAACAGACTTCTTTGGGGCAATAAGCAAGGCTCTTGTTGAATATAAGAGACCGAATTCAGAGTATAGTAACAGTTAACACTGTTTGATAAAGTATCTTCTCTAAGTTAAAGACAGAAAATGGAACCTAAGCCAATTGTATTAAAAAATACCGGTACACTTGAGAATATTCATAACCCAATACACCTTCTTCAAGCAACGCCATAACGTTCAAACATTATACAGATTGAGAACTCAAAGCGACACCAGCCCATGTGATCTTTTAAGGTCTGTTTCTATGAAATGCTTTCTCACCTCCCTGCTTTGAACTGCAAAGTTGTTAGTCCCTACCACATATCTCAGAAAAACAAAAGAAAAAGGCTACAATCTTGCTGTGGTTTTAGAACTCTTTCCAGAAGAAAGCAAATGTCACAATATTAAGTATTTAAATACTCGACCTCTTGAACTCTGGTCTTGTTAATGACTACTTTTCGAGACCTTCCATGAAGCATCCATATTCATTACAATTCTATGTATATGAAAGAAAGTTTCCTATCAGAGAAGTACACAGGACATACAAGTGTAATATAAACACATGAATTATTAATGATAATTTTGCCAAAGACAGTTTTCTTTCAAATCCTATCCATGTGCCAGGAGTGACTAATCAAATGGAATAATGCTGAACTGTAATGGGTTTGATAAATCTCATCTCCAGCAGCTTTCAACCCATATCAAAGCCATAAAAGCTTTTCAAAGTGGCCTAATTTAATTGGCAACCTTTCTTAGAAGATGAGACAGAAGTTTAGCCCCAGGCTAAAGGATGACTTCAGGAGAGTTACCCCAGAGCAGTACTGGGATGCAGGCCAGAAAAATGAAGTATTAAAGATAACTAATATCTAGTGCAATTTTTAGTTACTTCAAGACTTATAAATCTGATCAATAAAAACATATCCAGAATATGAATAAAAGCCTATCATTTTGAAAAATATTATCTATAAGCATCAGACACCCCACCTCACCCTCCCTTGCTGCCAAAAGATTACTTAACACTGCATTAGTGTGTCATTTGGTCACTGCTTACAGAATTTTAGGCACATTTAGTTAGGGATGGCTCTGCAGCAAGGAAAGTGCCTTGCTTGTCCTCCCCAAATGGTAACGGGCTACAAAAAGCCAATACCTGACAGGAGGCTTTGTTTTATTTTCAAGGCTATGCTGGCTTTGTTGATTGTTTAAGTATTCAACTGGTGTTTCTGACACACTAAATTAAAATAGATTTATACAGCTAAAGCATACCTTGACATGTATTCCGGTGGCCCCTCTATCTTACCTTCTCTCCCTTCCCCTCAGAGAAATGCAGCCATCAAGTTTTCAGCCAATCTCTTTAGGATCACGCTGACACGAAATGCTGACATATTAAGCAAATGTGTCCATTTTATCAATTTTCTATAAAAAGTGATTCCAGAACTACAGTAGCAACTTAGCTTCTAACTAGTGTATCACTTTTTCTCTTTCACCCAAACCACATCTTTCCTGGCTAAAACATCTCCTTCTATTGGCATGCTACCATGTCCTTTCCCAAGCGCTCCCTAAACAACAAAAAGCTGGGCAGGTCTGGCTTCATAAAGAACGATAATGGCATACATGCTCTTAACAGATCTGTTCAGATGACTGCCTCTTCCTTTTTTAAGCCTCCTACTGACAAGGAATAGACTACTCAATTCAAGCACTACATTTGATATATGGTCAATCTGCACACGGACCACTTGCAGCAGATTCAGTTATAGGATCTTTTCAGTGGGGTTTGTATTTTTGGATCTGTATTCCACTGAATGCAGAACAACATGCAAACAAGATTAGAGAAAGCTTCTTTCCAGTTCCTTCTGAAGAAGGTCACAGGTGATAATTAAACACGTATAAGTGATTATCCTTTTGTGTTTAAAATAAACCCGAAGACGTTTCCACACTCTACAATAACCAGCACATTCCTCAAGCACAGGATGTTCAAGACTACACTAACATTGTTCAAGTTTTCTACATCAACTGTTCAAACAGCCAAAGTTCTTCCAAACAAAGACTGTAATTACAACTCCAGACGATCTCAACCATCTGTGCCTGGATTAACTAGAGGCCTTGCCTTTCTTAAATGCTCCTGCTCTCAAGACAGTCCTGCTGAACATAAGATGTCGAAGAGTATTAGCAAAGTCTTATGCTGTTTAAGAAGCAGCCCTTGCTCTCTGGAGAAGGCTGCTTACATAAAACTAGGTAGTCCGATAGTTCCTGGGGAAAGAAATTGTAAATATATTTTTAGTTCAAAATTTAGTAAGTTAGGCCACACTGACATTTTTACTTTACATGGGTTGCTCTTCTCTACTACTGCTTCAGAGTTAACTGCACAACACAAACTGAAAAAGTCCTGCAAAATTAAGCAACTACTACCCAGCTCTACCACTACCATACCTTCAGCAAGCTGAGAAAAAGAGTACAACATAGCAAGTATATTTTAAATAGTTTTCTCAACTACCCAAAAGCTTGAACACTCCTAGGTTGAACACAAAAGGCCTTAGATTAGGTGAAAAAGAAACATCTTAAAGGCAGCTTCACATAAACTCAGAATACCCATCTTTATTCTATTACTTCCTTTCTCTTTAATGCAAGAGAAATACTTTATCTTGCAGTCTAATCTAAATGGAAAATAAGCTTTACTCCAATTTGATTTGCTTTACAAGCACAGGACTTATTCTTCAAATCTGGCTGTACAGAATTAGATACACTACATTATGCATTTCCAACCTATGTCTGCAGCACTCCAGAAAAGACCATTGTCTTCCTTGAGACGTTTTAACTTCTCATTAAATGCCATCAACATGCAAGTATTAAGTCTTTTCTCTATTCATGAAGGCCAGTAAAGAACTAATCTTTGATAGAAAAATATGTCACTGGTCAAAGACTCACTAGGGAGATGGATCATCTTCAGACATTCTGGTTGCATAGGTAGCTAGAATTACATACCTGTAGGCCACGCAATAATGAATCACATCAGCAAGGTCTACCCGAGTGTATGAAGTTACCTGAGCCTAATTCTCTATAGTGGATGAGAGGGAGAAACCAAGTCAACTTTTTTGAGAGTTAAACTTTGCAATGAAGTTGTAATACAGGACATGTATTTAAGAGGTATGTTAAATGTACTTTTTATTTCATACTAGTCTAGCCTGGAGAGCAATTTTAAACACAAATTCATATTCAGACATACATACTTTGGTAACAGCACTTTCCCCAGCCCTCTCCTCAAGCTCAGTACAAGGTGCTAAAGTCTGTGTTCTAACTGAAACAGAAGGTCACAACCTATGCTCCTAGAAAGACTTGTACTAGCAAGACAAACACTCAGTTTAAACTCAAGTTTAAGACCAAATAGACAGTAGACAAGTAGTTTACGCAAAAAAAAACCTGCTCAATAGGTACAAACTTAGGTTCCTGAACAAGCATGTTTCAAAGAGACAAGCAAGCAGTCCAATGGTAAAGAAACTGAAGTAAAATTAAAGGTAGACCAGCTTTGTTTTGCACATAATTGCATCAACGCGACTGATCTCTCTGAAAGAAAGGTGTCTACATTCTGAGCAAATACCACTTCGTTCATAGTCATGGTGCTGTCTAAGATCTGGGCCAAACAAAGCAGAATCCAGACTCTGAATCAAACCTGAACATTTCTAGTAAGCGATAGTTTGTACAGCCTTAGTGTCCCAGTGCTATTTTCAAACTCAGAGTTGCATTTTTAAAGAAAACATAAGTTAAGGTTATATCAGGTGATGACAGAAGTATGACAGAGGAAGGACTTTAACTACACAGACAAGTATTATAGTGCTATGGTCTCCTCTTTCCTTGCGGACACATTAAGATAAACTTACAGCCAAGCTATAGTAGCTTTGCCAGACTGTGGATTTACATTCAGCTTGTGTTCTCATCCCTTTAATTCTTTTTAATATAAACATATTAACTTGAACTTAAGAGATGTATTAGCATCTAAAATACCGATTACAATAAATAACAAAACAAGCACGTGTTTAGAAGAGAGTTCTTTGTATTGGTTATACAAAGAATCCAAAAAGTAAATTCACTTAGAGAAATGTTTTGTTTCATTCTAATATTTAACTAATAATTTAACTTATTTAATTTGTATTCTCACCAGAGACTCAAACACTCTTTTCAGAAAGATTTTTTTATTTGCTCCATTAATTTATATTTCTTCAAATAGTTGTATATTTCACATATCCCCCCCTTAAAAAGGAAATTCTAAAAAGAAAAAGACTGCCAAAACTCCACATTGGTATTACCTACTGAAAAACAGCTCTGCTATTACAAGGCTGCTTGGCAATTCCTAAAGAAACATAGCAAAACCCATCAACAGATTAAAAAAAAAATAAAATAACCTGAAAGAGTTCCATGAGGCTTTTAAAAAGAGTGTAACAAACTGTTAGTTCTGACTGAAGATCACGGCACACTGTTAGTGATCCACTCTGGCTAGTTAACAGGCCCAGGCTTGTGCGGCACAGATCTCTTGGCCACAGGATAAATTTAGCCAGCTCACAGCAGAGAAGTCTGCAGGCAGCTCCCACTTGGTACCAGCAATTATACCACCTGCATGTCCTTGTCTTTATCAATAACTGCAGGAAGAACTTCTCCTGGGAACCTCCTTCCTGGCTGGCAGTAGAAACGATGCACAGAGTTGTTTTCTTGTAAGAAAACTCTGTAATAGCTCAAATGATCAAAATGAGGTAACCCTTTCTACAGGCAGGGTCTGCCCAGTGTGCTGCACAAGGATTGAAGGCTCATTTGATGCTGCACAACTCGTGTTCCCAGCTTCTAAAGGGATGCAAGATTACCTATACTATCCTCTTTCTTTATAGTGTCAAATCCAATAAAAAGCATTTTAAAATGATACTGTACAGAGCCTAAGTACCTTTTTTACTGAGATCATCATGGACTAGCACCTCTTGGTGCAAATCACAAACCATACAGATTGTCTTCCAGAAGGTCACTTCTAATATTCTCATGAAATAAAAATAGGAGCGCAAAAAAACTGAAACAAAGAACAAGTCCCAAATATCTGTTAAGTGGCACCATACAGTCTGATCACATTCATTTTCAACACAAAGAGGTTAGTATTTCAAGTGAAGCACTATCTTCTGCCAGCCTCCTTTTCCCCTTTTTTTGGCCCTGTAACACTTCCAAGTAAACAAAAACTTTAGCACTGAATAAAAAGTAGCAAGAGGGCATGCATTCCTACTACTTCTAAAGTATCTACACACTTCTAAGAGCCCAAAGAAATGGATTTTTAAGCTTGGCATTAGATAGCCCATAATGAAGTACACAATTTAATGCAACAGAAAGACAATTCATGTTAAGTCTGAAAAAGGGGAAATAGGTCCAACAAGGAGAATCAGCACCCAAGCAGTACAAGTGACTTTTTTTTTCCACAAGTAAATTTGAAGCCAAGCACATTCAAAGCATGTATCAGTTACCTCCTCGTAGACAAACCTACCTTTTTTCATTAAACGTTAATGGATTTGTGAATAGGATTGCAAGAGCACTGAGATACTAGGCTACATCACTCACAGCGATGTACTCAAATCATCAATATCACCCTGGAGTGGCTCATGCTATCACAGACACAAACATATAATCATGAACTTCATATATATTTAAAGAAACAAACAAGTTCCTTTACAAATCTATTAGCTTTTTTCCTTTCAAAAAATATGGCACTCAAATTATAGAAGTAAAAATTAAACAGAGCTTGCCAGACAAAGTAAGTGCATTTCTTTGATAAATTAAATGGTTTTCTAAACAAGTTGAGTGTAAGAGACTGAATCTAGGTTACAGAAAACAATTTCCAGAGTGACTCCATGCTATATCAGCTAAGACAAAGCTGGTAATTTCATAAAAATTACAAGCAATTCACAGAAAAGGAGGCAGGTTGTAGGCCATGCTGAACAAAGAAAAGGTAGATTAGATAAAAATAAGATTTAACATTTACAGGGACTACAGCAATAGGAACATGTGAAAAATGTTAAATTGCGCAAGCAGCAGCTTTTTTACTCTACCTTTTGAGTCATTGGTTGGAAGCAACCAAAAAAAGAGAGGGAAAACCCTACCTGGACTAATCCATTGTAGGAGGAACATGCCACCAATAATGTAGCCCTCAGAGCAGCAAAGGCTCTCCTCCGCTAATGCCCAAGAAACCACTTGTAGCAGACAAGTGCACCATCCATCTCCAAACCTGACATGGATGCCTAGAGAGCATTATAATCCTATTTAGAAAAAGCCAACAAAACCAGAATCAGAACTGCAAGACTAACAATGCCCAGAGAAATGGTGACTCTTAAGTAGACTAGAGGAAGCAGGCTTTCTAGCATAAGAAAAAGAGGAATGAGAATATAACTGGGGGTGGAGAGGAGGAGATAGAACAGCATGGGAAATGCATCTGCCATCTCAGGACGGAAGTACATAGTCCATCTGTGCTCAACTAATACTTATTCAAACCAGCGTGGGAGGAGACAACTCTCTCCAGAGATGACTGCAGGCATGCCATGCTGTCAAACATTCCAGCCCAAAGGTCCATGGACAGTATCAGAAAAGTGGCACAGATTACACTCTTAAATGGTACCTAGAAGAACAGGCCTCCTTTGTTGTTCCCCCAGCCCCTAATTAGTTTTTAAAATCAGTATGGCGACCCTGAAGACAGAAATATTATACCAATACTACAAACAGTCCTTACTTCCGAATTCCAAAGAAATCTTAGAACGAGTTTGGAGCATTAAGTATGAAAAGTCTCCTGGGTTTTTCGTCCATTCTTTCCTAAGAAAGGAAGATTACACCAAAAGAAATCTCAAAAGGTCTAGACTGAGACTGATATCTGTGGCATTCTGTACCTTTTATAGCTCTCCCAGAAACCATCTTACACAACAGTACACCGAGTCCTTCATCCCAGTACTAAAGTAGCTAACACAGAGTCAGACACCTTCCAACTGCATGAAATCAGATTTTCAAGCTTACTTATAATGCCTTTTTATTCTTGTAACCACATTCTTTGGTCTTTCTCATGCTGAGAAATATGAATACATAACCATAAGACAATGGTATCAGCTGTAACCCTCCAGCATTCTAAAGGAAGCCTCAGTGGTATCTATTTAATTCTGCATACCAAGATAAGTACTACAATAGAAAATTAATTTTTATCCCCTTAGTTACCAGAAACCAAACAGATACTCACGACGTCCATTCATTGTGCTGTTATGCTCAGGACACCAGAAAGCAAAGCAGAGGAAGATAACACTGGAGAATATTCACAGCATAAATACTACAAGGTTTCTCTACTAGCAGATTCTTTAATTATAGTATAGTTTGTCTTCAAGAGCAGTAAAAGTACAAGAGAGCCAGTAGTGTAAACCAGTTATGATTATTTAAAAAAAGACCATCTTTCCTTGGGAAAAGGCAGGGAATTGCTCATACATGTTCCTCCATTTTCAGTGTACTTTTCTATAAAGTCATAAACGTCAGAGACCCTTGAAACAGCCAAGACAACTCCTGTAACCTCAGTGGAAACAACTCTGAAATAAAGAAGTATTCTCAGAAGGAGGAGCCTTGGAGTATGTCCACACACCTGAACTAGCTCTGAATTAATTTCTCAAGTACCACCAGGAGCACTGCTGTCACAGCAGACCACAGAGTGGACTACAAATCCTACTTACGAAGTCAAGTAAGCATTTGGGTCAATTTTGTAGGCCACAGGATATCATGCTGCTATAACTAAGCTACCAACATAATTCATTATATGGTAATGTAATACCATCCGTACTGATGTATTAACCAAAGCATGTTCATATTCTGATTTGATACTTCTAGATAAAGGTTCTATAAGGAACTCAACAGCACTGCATTTAGGCAAAGATGGAAGGGGCCAACATTCTTCATACCATAGGAAATTCTGCTAGTTTTAAACAGAGTATTGAAATCTAATGTTTTCAGAGTCAGAACCTCCATTCTACATTATTTTCCTAGCTCAAACACTGCTTTCCAACACAATAATCATACCCAACCCAGTTAATAGGGATGTTTACCTCCAACAGCTGAATAGCTCTATGCAAGTCATTTTATTTCTCTCAGTTACTCAACTGTAAAATCGTGGTAATGTTTCTCCCATTCTTCATAAAGCATTTAACTGAGGAACATTATACAGTAAGAACACTTAACTTCTTACTAAGTAATCAGAGAGGCATTCTGGATTGTACTACAGGTTCTATTAGGTACTACAGGTTCTATTAGGTTCCGAGAGTTGGAAACACACGTGCTATTACTTTTCCTAATAGCAGTCAGACAGTTCCCACCTTTGCTTAATCTCAGATATATGAATTTTTATTTACACTCATTATTCTAGCTAGAATTGTTCTGATGTTTCTAAAATATGAACAGTTATCTAGTACAATAAGTTAAAATTACAACATCTGGCTTAAAAAGGAAACTGACATTTTTTCAATATTTATACACTGCCAAGACCAAACAGTGTCCTATCAGCATAAAAGACGTTAAGAACAAACAGAAACATCAAGTGATGTCACAAATCAAAAATACATACCAAATAGATTCTGTCTCTGCAACATAATTATTACCATGCTACAAGATTTCAGAACAGTCAAAAAAACGTTTTGGTTTTAAGTTTTCCTGATTCTGCATAAGTTTCATGAAAAACTTTCCAGAAGGGAATATTATTACTTCCACAGACCACAGAGAAGAATTTAACTACATCTAGGAAAGTATAATTATCAGGGCAGCAATACAGAAACACATCTGATCTCACTCTTAGTTCTGACATTGGAAAGCTGATTCGGATTTTGAGCAGTGGCTCATATCTCTTCTCAGAAGCAGCAGCTTTTCAGCTTGTTTAACAGGAAAGACAGTTACTCTTGAAAGTCAGCCTGACAAGTTGAAACATTTGATTCTAGATATTCGGACTAAACATCCAAAATAAAATAATGAGAATAGGTAAGTTTCCAATTTACACCTGATTTACATCAGACACACTTTCTGTATGCAAACTCTCCTGAAACCCATCTTGTTATTTTTTTAAAGAATCTCCCCACCCCAAAGTTAAAAAAAAAAACAAAACAACAAACTAGTGAAACTCTGCATTCAAACAAAAACTCACCTGAAATGGAATAGATTTAACTAATCCTCTGGCAGGGAGCATGCTGGCCGCACGCTCACCTCAATCTCTTCAGTATCTTCCTGTTTGTATTGCTCTACATTATGTATTTATTAATTAGGCAAAGCACCCAACTTCATCTTCTTTTAATACAATGAAAGGACTGAAGGAAAAATTTCACATTGCACACACTGTGTAATACAGTATGTACAAACTACATACTAATGCCTAAACACAGCTCCACAGTTTGAGAGCTGCCCATACGATCACAAGAGCTAAAAGCACTGTTCGGCTTATCAGAAGCATCTCCTAGAACAATGCTAAGTTTCAGAACCACGTACAAGTGAGCAGACTTGAAAGCTACAGTAAACCTACAGCAATCCTGCTTTGTTTCCTGAACAAACACAAAGTTAGCTTAGCACCTATGGTCACGCTTTATACTTTTATTGAGCCCATGTATGCCGTGCAACATAGCCTTCTACTGTGCAAAATTTCCTTTTTGAGTAGGCTGTCTGAGGAGACCTAACTACTGGCAATCTTTTTCAGATGGAACTACAAGAAAAACACTTTTTGGCATGAAGCCAAGTTTAATAACTTCAAAAACAAGAGTCAAGGTTTTATCATCACCTGAATCAATTAAGAACTTTAAAGTAAAAAACCTCCAGCCCCATATTTGTAAGGAACTGAATAACAGTTTGAAGCAAAGCAGACCCTACTTTTAACAACTCCAGTCCAGTAAAGCACCTGAGTATTGACATATCCCGTCTCACTTCAATTAAGCAACGGTTTAGCGCTTTCCTGACTTTGAGTCAGTGTTATTGCAAAGTTAGTATTTAAACAACATTAAAGTTTAATAAGAAAATGTTTACTTAGAAAACAGTTTTCCTGTACTGCAAAGGCACTGGCAAAGTAATAATCATTTTCACACTTCCATTGGCCCAAGTTAGAAGTGATAGTTTATCTTGTTAATAATTTAAACACACGTAGAAACAGACAGTTTTTAGTTAAAACTTTTCAAATGCCCTCCCTTCTTCAAATATTTTGGATTACACAACAAATGCACATCAAGATTTTGCATTCATTCAGATGGAAAAATTAGTTTACAGGATAAATACTTCAGCATTAGAGTCTAAATTTACACTTTAATTCCAGTTCAGTAGATCTTTACATTTGCATGCAGATGACCTTTAGCTACCAGAAAATACCTGAATAAATATTTGACAACCTGAACTGCTCATAGAATACCAATATTTTCCCCAGAAAACTAAGACAATAATGTCTGGGAAATTAGAGATTATATTTCATGGAGTTTTGAGTGAGAGCTTTAAAATCAACATCCCTTTAATTAAGCCTGAGTAAACTACATGACTATAGTTCTGTAGCTGCTGTGCCACAAAACTAAAACTTTGTTTCCATATTAAACTAAAACACAACTCAATCTAGTATCTCCCAAACAAACAAATAGTGTTTAGAACAAGGTCTTAAGCCTACTAACAATTAGCAGCAACAAAACCAGACTCTGTTACTACCATATTCTTTATTGGTATCGCTGGATCCCTTACTGGCATTTTTAATCCCTTCAGTGTCTCACAAACAACTACATTATCAGTTTCAGTATAAAAAAATTACATTCCAGTGTACAGTATGAGAACATATTGAGAAGTTGAGCACTTTTGGTAGAAATGCACTCACATAATTTAATTCAGGGTGTGTGAAGATGGTATTTTGAAACAGAATGGCATGAATGAGAATTAAGTTGAAGATACTTCATTATGAGTTTTCTCCACAATTCCCTTCCGATTGCTGAAAGGCCCTAGAATCCTCTTGGGTGTACATCAGAGGAGGGTGTGCGAGCACTATACCCCGAACTGCATTTCCAACAGCTTGCTTGAGAGCTGCATCATCTGCCTACTTTCCAATGTACTACAACACTAGAAAGTATAGTCTTTTCATATTGGTAAGTTTAAACCAGCTAACTGGAGAAACTATTCATAAGTATTATGAAACTTTAGTTCAATATTGAATTACAATTTGATTTTAACTAGCTAGAAATTAAATCCAGAACTAGTTCATAGCACACTAACAACTCTTGGGGAAAAGAATCTGCAAACCTAAGCATAACTACAATAAACTGAAGCCCGCTTACCAAGTACGGTAAAACTCTAATTGGAATATACACACAAGATAGTTCATACAAATAAGCAGTTTAGTTATTAATAACTTAAGACCACATGATTCACAACGTGCTTTCTGACATTAATGAGGCTGACTGCCCACATGGTGGTGGCAGGGTTAATAAAACGCAGGCCACAGCCTCTCAGCTACATTTACCAGCTACCACAAAGCACAGTTACCAGTTCGTGATGTGTGGCTCTGAACTCACTCCATACAGGGTACGAAAATGTATTAGACAAGGCATACCATAGCTTGTCGCTGGTTAGGAAGAATAAGGCATATCACTTATTAGTTAATTATTAGCAAATTAATAAAAGATGTATGTTGCTAAACCAACATATAATCTATACCACTTAAAGATTGAAGTGACAGCATATTTAAATATTAGAGTATTAATTCCACTTTATATTCCTTGTCCTTCTACTTGGCTACCCATGGTATCTGAACCCAATATCTTCATAACCACACCACAGACTTCTCACTTATCTTCAAAAGGAGTAACTGCAAGAGCAACTGGCAGCATAACACTAGTTGCAAGACAACAGCTGTTATAAGGATGCCTACAGAAAGGACAAACACAGCCCATGGATAGCGCACAGAATACAGATAGCACTGTGAAACATTTAGATAGGCAACAGAGAGACCTGTATAAACCACACCTTATTCCCTTGGTCACATAAAATATCCATTTCTAATCCCACCTGAGTAAAGCTTTCTGGCTTTAGCAGTAGGTATTATAAGCTGAAGTAATATTACCAGTGCCAGAGTCTCTTGTGTTACCTCTAGCACGTCAGGCAGAGCAGGCACAGCAGCAGCCAAAGGAACACAAGATTTCCCCCTCTGCCCCCCCTTCAGAACCCATTATAAAAATACTTCTTTGGCAGTGACATACTGCTCCACAAAGTTCATTTTACAGTGCTGAAATACTGATGGATGTTTCTTTAGCATTGTTGGTCCCTCTCTAAAATTTACTCAACACACTTTCATCAATTTCAAAGAGCAGCTGTACTGGTATCTTGCAAGAAAAAAAAGGCTATTTTTTTTTCTCCCCATAAGAATCCTATTTTCCTGAAAAAGAAAAAAAAAAAAAAAAAAGAATCAGACCAGCAACTTTGTTCTCTCAAGAGTGCAAGGGAAGCATGTTAATAGCACAAATTTCTAAAAGTTACATGAATCCTGCTGAGGTTGAAACTCAGTTACGTTACGCTAATGCAAAATTCATTAGAGCATAAAAATATGTGCTAATGCAAAACCCTGTGAAAACTCTGATAAACATTTTGTTATCTAGCTACAACAGAATGTTTTAAACACTGGGGAAAACCCTTAAGAAAACTTGTACCTTATCCTAACTATTGGTTCTCTACTACTGTCCTCCTCCTTTCTGCTCTCATTTCACATCCCTTGCCCTGCTCAGCACCAGATACTGAAGAAAAGCATTACTTCAGGTAACTCTTCTGTTCCCCAGGCAGTCAGCTGAGTTACAGAGTAAAGAAAACACACGCAACGTACATAGACAATACACAATAAATTCTATGAATGATATACTATAAAATTTCAATACTTCAGCCCTGTGGGCTTCCCCCCCTTTAAAGTTGAAGAGCTAAATCAAGACAGGTCAATAAGCCCTGATCTTTTGCCCTCTCTGCTAGGAAAGTACACAAGGAAGAATTCTGAGACCGCAGGAAATAATTGAGGCCTTACCTTATCACTTCAGCAAACAGATAAGGAAAGCTGGGAGTCAGCAGAACAAGTAGCTTCAATACTTGAAACTGCAAGTGATCACATAACCCCCTAGCTCGTTCTACCACTACCTGAAAGGTATTGTTTTAAAGGGCCACACTAGGTGCCAATTCAAACAGTTTACCTGATCAGCATAATTAACGACAACCTTCATGTAAAATTACGCTTTAGGGAAGTCCGCTTTAACCACTCCTACAGAACTGGTTAATTGCAGTATTTGCCACCCACAAATTCTTGACTGAAGCCAGGAAGCTGCCTCAGTTTCACTACAGAACAGACTGTCACAAAGCAGCCTTAGGTCACCAAAACACCTGGGCTAGGATGGCAAGTGAAAGAGACCGTGCAAGAAACCCCTCGCTAGGAGAGCACTGCCTGGGCTGGGGATGAGAAATGCGAGGGAAACACTGAGAAAAGGCAGAGAACGACAAAGAGGAGGAGAAGCGTCGCTTCTTGTTTCACACAGGGTACCGTCAGGCCTCGGCACCGGCTCTGAGTCTTCTCTCCCCTTCGGAGAAGTTGGGACTTGGCACCCGCCTGCCGTTTGCTGCGGGGCAGGTGCCGCCGCCGCCGCACCTGGGGCCGGGAGGTGGCGGCTGCCGCCCGGCCGCGCCGAGAGCCTGGGGGAGAGGAAGGAAGCCCCAGGGCGACCTGCGGCGCCCCGGGTCGCTTGAGGACACGTGTAAATATCGCTTACGCAAATCAGCAAACGGTTTGGGGTTGTTTGGTTTTTCTTTTTTCTTCCTAGCCCCACCCGCACGGGAGCGGGGAGAACGCCAGGCCCCAGGGGCAGCACGGACTCCCTCCGGTACCGGGGCCCCGGTCCCTCCACCACCCCCCGGCCCCAGCCGGCCTGCGGGGAGGCAGGCAGGTGAGGCGCAAGTCGCCGCCGAAGGAAGGGGAGACCGCCGCCCAGGCTCACCGGGCCACCGGGGGGCCGACAAGACCCTCCTCCCTCAGGCGGTGAAGGGCACCTCGGCCCCCTCAGGCAAGCGGGGAAAATGAGGGCCACCCTGGGGGAAAGCCCCGCTCCCTCCCCACTGCGCGGGGCACCTGTCAGCGGCGGCGGCCGCCCCCTCGCTTACCTGCCCTCGCCGCCTTTCCCCCCGCCTAGGCCCGGCCTCGACCAGGCGCGCCGCCCGCCCGCACAGCTCCCTCAGTCCGCCGGGCGAACCGGCAGCGCGGCGCGAAGCACCGGCTCCAACCGGCACTTCTCGGATCCGCCCCCTCTACCCCGCCGCCGTTGTCACGTTACCGGCGGCGCCAACCAATGGGGCGAGGCCGGCGGAACCGCTGACAGGCGGCGGGGCGGGGAGGGGGCCGGGCGCGGCGGGGCGCTTTTGTCCGCCCTCCGGCGGACAAAAGCGCCCCGCCGCGCCCGGCCCCCTCCCCGCCCCGCCGTGATCACCTGCGCCGGCACCTGAGGGTCCCTCCTCCTCCGTTATAATAACGATTATTGTTTGTCTCGTCACCGGTTTCGTGGGGAAAAGGGGTCAATTTTCATTGCTTCCCCCCCGCTTTTTCGTTACAGGTGTACAGCACACACACACCCCCCCCCAACCACCCTTCATTTAAACAGCTCAGGCAGGAAATTTTGCGAAAAAAGTTACCATTTGCAAAACGTATCACTTTAGTTACCGCTATAAGTGTAATGTAATAAGCCGTGAACGTGCTTGTTTGGAAACACAAGCGGTTGAGCCAAAAGTGAAGCTGAACATAAAGAAAAGCGCAGCCCGCTTTTTAATCCAAACACTAGTGTTTAATAGAAACACTAACGCAAACAAGTATATTGTAAAAAAAAAAATCAAAACATTTTAAAAAAATTTTAAAAATTTAAAATTAAAAAATAAAAATAAAAATAAAAAAATAAAAAATAAAAAATAAAAAATAAAAATAAAAATAAAAATAAAAATAAAAATAAAAAATTTTAAATTTTTAAAAAATTAAAAATTTTAAAAAATAAAACAAACAAACCCCCACATCTTTTCTTCCCAAGTTTGCAGTCACATTGGTAGCCTGGCAGAGAACCTGTTTGTGTTGTATTTGTTTTAGGCTGATAGTTTCTACTTAGGGTGATGTACTCGGATAGGAATCGAACCTCAGGGATGGCGCTAGGGTCGGCACAAGGATGTGACACCGCGTCACAAGGGTAGGGTGGCGCTGCCTGCGGTCACTGCTCCGGAGTGGCTGGTAAGGTTTGGCAGATGGCAGCCAGCAGGCCCACAGTCTTCCCAGGGGACCAATTCCCTTCTATCGCATGAACTGCCATCACCCTGGGCTGACCATATCTCCAATGGGAGATATGGTCAGCCACCATCATCGGCACAAATCTTCTGCCCTGTAAGGGTTTCCCTGGGGAATGATTTCATCCTTTTTACCGTATTGGAACTGTTTCCCTTTTCTGTAAGCAAAATAAGTAGAAGTACATCTTATTCTACACTCCTCCTTCCTACTAACTCAAAACTTAAGAGTCTGCCTCCAGGATCTGCCGCATTTTCTTTTTGTCAGCAGTAGGCTAGGAAGACAAATTAATGTTTAATCGAATTATAAAATCAAGAACTATTCGTGCTAAATTGCAAAACCAAGAGCTGTTTGTGCTAAAAATGAAAGTATTAAGTCAGAACACTGAAGTTAATGGTCATAAGGTTCATTAATTGCTTGAGCAAAAGCTTGCAACCCAGCTTTCGAGGTTTGGTTCTTATTTACTCTGCTGCTGAGTAGCTCCTGGGGAAGCAACTCCACTCATCCATCACGCCCCGCAAATCTCTGAGCGATGATATCGGAGCAAAGGGAATATTTTGTTAACCGCCTACTCCAAAACAAGGCTGTTTTTAGCTGTGCAGCTCCTGACTGAGCACCTAGCAGATCAAGTTCTTCTTTGGGGTTATCTTAGTGCAATTATTTTAGGATTAATTTCCTCCAGTCTTTTTCAAGCAACACTATCTGGAAAATGTTCTTCAAGCTCAAACACCCTTTCTAACTGTTTGTCACAGCCGTTTATAAGAACTGCAAAACAACAGCTTGACAATCCAGGGAAAGTTTAGTTTTATTTCACACATCACACCACCCCCTGATCTTTTTTAACTCGATATTTAGATGTTATGAAACCAGCTCTGGATCTCAAAAGGAACAGTTTCAAACGTTACACTCGGTATAACTCATGGATGTCCCGAGTGTCTACTTCAATCCCTTCAGATGTACGATTTTAGGAAATCTCATGCAGTAATAAAGTTAAAGATACATAGCAGAATCCTGCATATTTAAGAGTCAAATTTTCACTTTAAAATTCTTGAGCATTCTTTTTAATATCAGAAAGGTGATATTAAACTTGTCTTTTAACCCTGCCGTACTGCTTGGAGTTGCAGGAGCAACAGCACCTTGATGGGCAGTCGCTTTGGCAGTGGTTACCCCAAGCTGAGCCAGTCCGTTGAATAAAGCACCCTGTGACAACTTGCTCTGTGACCACCAAGCGCAATTCTGACCCTCTGTCTCTCAAGATCCCAGTGTTTGGTATGAAAGGCTACAGCTCCACAGTTAGCCAAAGCATGAACCAGTAGATCATAACCCTTTAACCTCTAAAATGCCATACTACCATTTATTCCCCTGAAGAGAATTATAAATAAACTGTGAGCTTCATAGCTCTCCATATAATTTGAGTCCCTGGCACATCCTGATTATTATCACATTTACTCTTTCTGACATTTGCTAAAGCTTCTTTGTCCCCTTCTGAGAACTTATAAATCACATGCCGCATAGGATCCAGATCGTTGATTTCCTGGAGCAATAACGTGGCTTGCAGTTCACAAAAAAAAAGGTTCTCTGGGCAGGGGTGGGTATTTTAGACCAAGGCTTCCCTCTGCTGGATCTGTGCGCAGTCACAGCTCTGCCTGCGCTGGAGGGACCGGCCCAAACCCTCCGCCTCCAGCTCAGGCAAGACCCCTTCGGCTCCTTCCAGACAACTTTGGACAGGAAGAAACTAGCAAAGGTCTTCTTAATTTATCAAATGAATATGATAATCATACAAGTTTAATCCGGCATCAACCAGACAGGGTTATCAATTTAGTTTCTGCTCAAGATGGGTGTATCTCAAAGCTGCAGATATTGCTAAAAATTGGGAATCTTAGGGTCTGGCATTTCATATTCACTCCAAAACCCTGACACGTTAACTCTTGAGCTACACTGAAGTAGTTCAGAGTAGGAGATGGCTTGATGCACGTCAGTGAAAAAGCATAAGGATCGTGGGGTACCTGAAGAACCCCACCACACATAGGCCATCCCACAAAGCACAGGACGCTTGAGAAGACAGCACGTTCCTTTTCTTTCTCTGTTCTGTGCTGCTCCCTGCTCTCTGTGCCTACCTGCGAGGAAGTGAGTGCAAAGTGACAGCACCATGTTAGCACTATTTTTTTGGGCCATTATGGTGCAGACAGCCCCAAAACCCCCAGAAATGTACAGTATATAGGGTTGCTAGCACGAACCTCAGCTTGCAGACAACGGATATCTATAGATCTGTTGTCTGTGAAGACCTTCTCTACACAGCCCGTGCTGATTTTAATTGACAACTCGTGTCAACCAGAGCCTCATGTCAGATAAAATTAAGTCAATATTTAAAACCACCTTTTACACAGACCAACAGGCACTTCTTTGTAGAGTGTATATATAGGGCAGCACAAAAAAAAACAAACTATTTTTTTTAGAGATAGGCCATACTTTTTGTCATTCTAATGGAAACCAAAAAAGTGCTACAGTGAATTTTAATTGAGTGCTACACTTCCTATCTGGCCATCTGTTCCAAATGACTGGCAATAACCAGAGCATGACATTTTACAGGGGGGTTTAATGGAAATTACCATATTCAGACACAGCTGCCTTGTGTTCAAGTCATACAGTTGTTGGAATACTGTCCACAACAGAGGGAGGGGGAGTGTTAAGAGGAAGGGGAGAGAGAATTGCTGAGATGAATGAGTAAGACTGTGCTTAATTCTTGTTCTCCACAAGGAAAGGAACTGGTTCCAGTGCAGTACTACATGTGCTCCTAACTCATTTGTACACAAATGACTGAAAAACATAATTAAGCATTTTGCTGAACAAAGATTCCATTCACACACTCTGCTGAATGAAGGCTTTTGGTGAACTTCAAAACACAGGAAGATGACAAATAAGCTAAAGATGGGGGAAGAGGAGTAGAAAATACAGATATAATCCTAAAAGAATATTCCCAGTCAGAGAAATTTACTTTGAATAGGGAGACAGAGACTTTCCACAGAAAAACTGTGAAAAGATTGGATCAAAGTGGTACTCAATGTTAAAAGCTAGTACAGGTAACAGTGCTGAAAGCTATACCGAGGTTAACTGGAATAAACCTTCACTAGAAAACAGGAAAACAGGTGATTACACAGTAGGTGGTTCCTGATTTCTGTTCAGAACAAAGCATGTGCTAAGCACGCTGAAAGAGATCATATAAGAAACATTTCTCACGGAAAAAATGTTTTCAAAGAGGAGAGGAGAGGAAATGTTTGGAGAGGAAATGAAAGGCTTGAGTGAAGAATAAACCCGCATGTCAGGATCAAGGAGACGTCCTGAGTAAAAGCAATAGGGAAAGCAAATAAAAAAAACCAAACCAAACAGCATAAGGTGGCATAAGCATCACTTTTCTAAGCGGGATGTTTTCCAGTCATCATCAGGTTTTTAATTGCTGAAGAATAAGGATTACTCTCTGCTTCTTTTAGATAGTATTGCATTCTTGCCTCCTGTTGATCTTTGCATCTTATTCTTATTGACTAATTGTGAAGTCTTTGTCTGAGACTTTTCAATAAAACTTCTAAGGTGGACTTCAAGTAGACAGAGCAACTAAAGATGAGTATTTGTTTCTTAAGAGCTTTCAACACAAAATAAGTGTTTGTTGGCTCCAGTAACCCTACAGGCATTAACAGCTCACACATGACACTTAATACTGCATTACTAATAATTGATGCATCTGCTAGAATGCTACTAACAAAAAAAAAAAAATATAAATTTTAATGCTTTGGGATTCTGATACCATTCACTCCTGTTGTTTACAAATGCTTTGACTCCACTGTACAGTCCTAGTATAGCAACTACAAGTCATAAAAATGCAATTAAGAATCCAGCACTTGAAACTTTGTATCACATAATTTTCTGCAGAAAACACAATGAAACAGACTTCAATCTTATGCAGATCCTGGCTTCTCACAAGTGTCTTAGGTCTTTCTTTCACTTATGCTATCTTATTTTTAACAGTTCACTCACCTTACACAGAGGTGAAAGAATTTTACACCTAGTAAATATTTCATTAATGGCAGCCTCTGTTTGCTCAGCACTCTCAAAAAGTCTTGCATTTCTAGTCAATTCAGCACTCATCTGGAGACAACTTTGTGCTTGCTGTGGAGGTTACACACTAGAAATCAGAAGTCCTCCAGTAGGAAACTACTTGCTGTGTTGTTTTATGTAATCACTGTTGCTTTACTCCTTAGGCTGCAGACATGCAGCCCTGATTTCAGCTGAGACAGGTCAAGAGGGTCATCCCCTTCAAAAATCACCTCCTGTCGCTCATTATAGTCCCCAGCTGTTTTTTCGCCAGAGGTTGCTGCTTGCTCAGAACTGCAGTCTGGTTTATGTGGGATGTTGCTCCCCACTTCAGTGCTACCAAAATTAAACTGATCAGTTTAAATGCTTTTGGTTACAGGGCCTTTTTAAGCTGCATCATTTTGAAAAACCCAATTTGGGATCAACCAGTATAAGCTCTTTCTTATTTAACTCGCCCTTACCATAAAGCAGGATCTGCTCTGCATCTTGCAGACTCAGATCCTCAGGTAAATTCTTAGATCAAAAGACCAAAGGCAATTATTTTGTCTTCCAATATCTGTCCAGAAGGTGAAAATATCGGTTCTGTACTGCTTGGAGCCCCTACCAGCATAAATGTCACAGAAACACTTTCTGGTAGCTTGAGCAATCCATAATAAAAGATGCCACTGCTACATCTCAAGCAGAAATTTGCTTTCTTTTTTTTCTAGAGACCATGTGACAAATAAGACAAAAAGGTCTGTTATACCAAAGTATCTCTACCTAAATTTAAATACAAAGAAGGCACCTCTGGAAACTGTCAGAAAATACTTCCATTGTCATATCCATTTTAATTATTAATGGCTTGATTCCACAGGGGAAAAAAGCCATTTTTTTCCACAAGCGGTCACAACATAAAAATATATAATTTTATAAAGAAGTCAAAAATACAGAGGCATAATTTAAAATCAGTCTTGGCAGTATGAAAAATATCCAAACAAATGAGTATTAATTTGTTTATGGATATTGCTGAGAAATGCTAGAGTTATCCACCACCTGCTTCACTCTGCAGTTGCATTCAATTTTCTTGGAGATACACAAAATGTATGAGGTCATTTAAAATTGGAGTGCTCTCAGAACCTGCTAAGATTAGATCTTCAGAGGCAATAAAGCCAGTATAATCTGAACTCCAGGATCAAACTAATTGGCTATGCCGCGTTTTTTAAAATAGTGCCAAGCATATACCGTAGCTACTATCTGATAAGTAAATCAGCACAGTGCAGGCTGCCAGGCAAAGAGAAGAAAAAGTCATTATTTTTGAATGAGACTCAAACTAAATAATAAACGCATACAGCACAGCCTGATATGAGCCAAAACATATTTGGAATGTTTAATCCTAAAAAAATGTAGTTAGACACGAGTCATACAGCTCACCCCAAACGACTGAAAAGTCTCATGCATTTGTTTAATAGTGCATACTGTGAGTAATATAGGAAATTCTCACTGAAGTTTTTCCAGCTTCCTAGACTCCCTTGATGTAATCTGGTGTTAGTCACGCTGTGTGGGAGCAGTCCGATAGCCACATCCTCTTCCCCAAGCCAGATGCTGGCTAAACTCAGCCTTCAGGAATAAAGTTAGGCCTGCGAGATATTTGGGATGCATTTCTTCATTTGTATTATTGTATGCTGTATTTAAGATGGCACACTAATTTCTCAGAACACCTCTTTAATAAATATTTGCAAAAGACAAGATTCATACTATTTTTCTTAAGCAGGGCTTACAGCGACAACATGGCAGTCTGCTGTCCCATTGCTTTTGTGACCAGAAAAATGGGCTTTTATCCATCTCTGACAATAAACAAGATGGTGTCAAGGACACATATGTCCCATCAGTAATTTAGTATTTTTTCTTTAAAAAAAAAATCCTCAGGGCCCTAAATTCATATAAAAATTATAACACATATGCACCTTTTTGAACTGCCACATGTAAGGCTTTATTTTTATGACTTGCATAACACCACTTTGGAAAGTACTGGCTCTATCCCAAGGGAAAGCTGATCTAAATTTTATGTTTTTCATCTCTACTTTGATTTGACCAAGAAACAGGTTCATTAGAGTCTTATCTACTGCAGCCGGGGCAGAAAACTCCAATGAACAAAACAGAGCTGAAGTCAGCTGATTTTCTTCAGACAGTTAATAAGGTGACTTGTGCACCCAAGTTCTGCCAAATATTTTTCTCCTCTTCAATTGAACTGCCTCTCACTAATCTGTTTTGAAGTGTACAAATTCCTGACCACCATTCCTACTTCACAAATAAGATGGAGCTGGGTTATATGAAAAGAAATTATTAGCCTAGAAATGCACTAATTCTTTCTTCTAATGAATAAGAATGTGTTAACCAGTTAGACCAGCCATGCAAGACTTTTATCAAAAATTCAGGACACATTACTGTGCACTTATAAAATGAGTGAGAGGCTTCTAAACTGAAAGTCAGTATGAGATACTTGAGGTGCTTATAAAAAGCCAGAAAATGTTAATGTGGGTGCTGGGAAAATTACTTACTTTAAATATGGAAATAAATATTACTTCCAAGTATGAAAGGAAAATTTGAAAAAGCAAATACTTCACCATACCTAAATCTATTACTCTAGCTGAGTCCTGGGATTCAGGACCAATTTAACTTTATGAAAACTGTTGAATGCTGAATTCAAAAGACTCAACAACGGATTTAATCATTAGGCTCAGGTGTCAGTGTTCCTGTTTTCCCTGCTGTGCCAGAATTTGGAAAATCCTATTAAGTTAGCAATCTTTGAAACGGAAGTTTTGGCCCAGTGTGGCAAGGCTGAACTGCTCAATCGGTTTCTCTAACACTGTTGAGACAGGCCTCCTTCAAGACTTTCTGCCTGATATACAAAGTCAGTCTTTCCAGCTTAAAGCACAAAATGCGATTAAGTTAAAGAAATAGTCAATTTTGCGGGAGAACTTGAAAAAAAAAGCTACTGAGCATAAGCAACAACCAGAATTTTCATAGTGGTCCATCACTACAGTGGACTTTGATTGTTGCCTAAGTTGGACCTCTTATGTTTTTCATATTACTTCAGCTGAAATTTAGACGAAATCTGTTGCACCAAATGCTATAGAATTGTAACTAAAAGAGCAGACAATATTGCCTTTGCTGTGTTAGTTAAACTGGAGTGGGTCCTACTGACGCTTGTGCTCACAAGATTCTGTTTTACCAACAGGAGACACATAATCAGGTGTCGTGCAAGAGATGAAATGTCAGAGCCAGCTCCGGCAGATGAGACTTTAAAAACGCCTTTATTCTTCACTATCTCAGCTGATCTGGTAAACACTGAGCATCACTTAACAGGGTATGGACTCAAACAGTGCTTGTTTCATCAGTTGAGGATGAATCAGCAGTGTCTTAACAACATCCCTTCAGCGATCTGTATCACAGACCTAGACTACTGGTGTCGTGCAGAAGCTCGGAAAATAAAACACTACGAGGAATTCCCCATGATGTCTGCTTTTTACACGATAGTCTGTGAAAAATGCGGGCATCAACGTGACAAACGGCCAAGGGAAGGCTAAAGTTTCTTCCCCCCTCCCCCCTCCGCTTTTTGAACGGCCTTGTGACACGGCAAGGTCTGGGATCTGCTGCCCTCCGGTGGATGCTTGGAGAGGTCCTCTCTGCCAGCAGGAGCACCGCGTTTGAGACCACGAGAATTCTCAAAAAGCGTGACACAAAAAAGGAACAGTTAAGTTCTTCGGGAGTCTTATTTAGGATAAAAAATAACAGCTGTGACTCGTTTCTTAATTTTGCTATTTTTTTCTAGCTTTGTCAGAGTATTTCTATGTCCAAATAGAGGTGTTCTAGTTTGTGCTATGAGACTGGTTCTCTTCAATCAGCCCTCACTCTTTCATTTTATATGAATATATATGATTACATCTATAACACAATACATACAGTAATGATATCCAAGTAGATGTCTATCACGTTTGACAATATCTGCATTCTGCCTGCTAATCCATCTATTTGTCATTATTATAGATACTGGATACTGGATATAGATATAGATACTGGACCTCTTTCTAGCATCAACACTTTAAAAAAAAAGCTTGCTATAGAAAGTGTTTTCTTATTGGCTTTTACAGTACTTTTAAAAATATTTATCTGTATTACTGGATATTTTAGAACAATAAATGCATCGACAGGACAAAGGGCAGCGGGCACAAACTGGAACACAGGAAATTCCATCTCAACATGAGAAAAACTTCTTTACTTTGAGGGTGACAGAGCACTGGAACAGGCTGCCCAGAGAGACTGAGTCTCCTGTGGAGATATTCAAAATCTGTCTGTATGCATTCCTGTTCAGCCTGCTCTAGGTGACCCTGCTGTGGCAGGGGGGTTGGACTAGATGATCTCCGAAGGCCCCTTCCAAACCCTACCATTCTGTAATTCTGTAATTTGACATGTAATGTCATGCCAGGCCCCTGTAAAAATCTCATTTGTGAGGTTCTTTCAGCTCTCCAGTGGTCTGGGATACTGGATGTTAAGACCACAATGTTACTCAGCATACAAAATCAATTGGAGGTGTACAACCTTCCCTCTTTCTTAAAGATCTGTACAGTGATGTTGATATTAAGGCGAAGTTTTGTAAATATTTATAACAGCAGCAAAAATATTTTGCAAAGATGTGTAAATATAAGTATGTTCTAACAGAATCACAGAATCACAGAATCACAGAGGTTGGAAGGGACCTTTTAAGATCATCTAGTCCAACCAATGAAAAAAAAAAAAAAAACCAAAACAAAACACAAAAAACCAAAAACAAAACCACCACACACGCAACCCACACACACACCACCACACCACCCAACACTAATCCATATTCCCAAGCACTATGTCAACTCCTCTCTTGAATACCTCCAGGGATGGTGCCTCAACCACCTCCCTGGGCAGCCCATTCCAATGCCTGACAACCCTTTCAGTAAAGAAATATTTCCTAATATCTAACCTGAACTTCCCCTGGCGCAACTTGAGGCCATTGCCTCTTGTCCTATCATCTGTAACTTGGGAGAAGAGACCGACCCCCGCCTCTCTACAGCCTCCTTTCAGGTACTTGTAGAGAGCGATAAGGTCTCCCCTCAGTCTCCTCTTCCCCAGACTGAACAACCCCAGCTCCCTCAGCCTCTCTTCGTAAGACTTGTGCTCCAGACCCCTCACCAGCTTCGTTGCCCTTCTCTGGACCTGCTCCAGCACCTCAATGTCTTTCCTGTGGTAGGGGGCCCAAAACTGGACGCAGTACTCGAGGTGGGGTCTCACCAGTGCCGAGTACAGGGGGACGATCACCTCTCGGGTCCTACTCTCTACACTGTTCTTGATACAGGCCAGGATGCTGCTGGCCTTTTTGGCCACCTGGGCACACTGCTGGCTCATGTTCAGCCTGCTGTCGACCAACACCCCCAGGTCCTTTTCTGCCAGGCAGCTCTCCAGCCACTCTGCCCCAAGCCTGTAGCGCTGCCTGGGGTTGCTGTGACCCAAGTGCAGGACCCGGCACTTGGCCTTATTGAACCTCATCCCGTTGGTCTCAGCCCATCGATCCAGCCTGTCTAGATCCCTCTGCAAAGCCTCTCTACCCTCCAGCAGATCAACACTGCCACCCAGCTTGGTGTCGTCTGCAAATTTGCTGAGGGTGCTTTCGATCCCCTCGTCCAGATCATTGATAAAGATGTTGAAGAGAACCGGCCCCAGTACCGAGCCCTGTGGGACACCACTCGTGACCGGTCGCCAACTGGACTTCATTCCATTCACCACCACTCTCTGGGCCCGGCCCTCCAGCCAGTTTTTAACCCAGCAGAGAGTATACCCATCTAAGCCATGAGCATCCAGTTTCTCCAGCAGGATACTGTGGGACACTGTATCAAAGGCCTTGCTAAAGTCTAGGTAGATAACATCCACAGCCTTTCCTTCATCCACCAAGCGAGTCACTTTGTCATAGAAGGAGATCAGGTTTGTCAAGCAGGACCTGCCCCTTGTGAACCCATGCTGGCTGGGCCTGATCACCTGGGCATCCTTCATGTGTTGCATAATGGCACTCAGGATGATCTGTTCCATCACCTTCCCAGGCACCGAGGTCAGACTGACAGGCCTGTAGTTCCCTGGATCATCCTTCCGACCCTTCTTGTGGATGGGCGTCACATTTGCTAGGCGCCAGTCGGCTGGGACCTCCCCAGTTTGCCACGACTGTTGGTAGATGATGGAAAGTGGCTCTGCAAGCACTTCTGCCAGCTCCCTCAGAACCCTCGGGTGAATCCCATCTGGGCCCATAGACTTGTTTATGTCGAGGTTATGGAGCAAGTCCCTCACCATCTCCCTTAGAATTACGGGGGCTTCATCCTGCTCCCCGCCCCTAACTGCTAGCTCAGGGGTCTGGGTACTCGGGGGACACCCTACTCCACTGCTAAAGACCGAGGCAAAGAAGGCATTCAGTACCTCAGCCTTCTCCTCATCCTTTGTCACTATGTTACCTTCCATATCCAGGAGAGAGTGGAGGTTCTCCCGAGTCCTCCTCTTGCTATTAATATATTTATAGAAATTCTTTTTATTGTTTTTAACATCCAGGGCCAGGTTCAGTTCTAGCTGAGCTTTGGCCTTTCTAATCTTTTCCCTGCATAACTTTACTACACCTTTGTAATCTTCCTGAGTCGCCTGTCCTTTTTTCCAAAGGACATAAACTTTCCTTTTTTCCCTGAGCTGTGACCTTAACTCTTTGTTCAGCCAGGCCGGTCTCTTCCCTCGACAGCTCGCTTTCCTGCGCACAGGGACAGCCTGCTCCTGTGCTTTTAGGACTTCTTCCTTGAAAAGTGTCCAGCCTTCCTGGACTCCTTTGCCCTTCAGGGCTGCCTCCCAAGGGACTCTGTCAAGCAGACTTTTGAAAAGACCAAAGTCTGCCCTTCGGAAGTCCATGATGGCAGTCCTGCTGGTTCCCCTTCTTGCTTCCCTGAGAATCAGAAACTCTATCATTTCATGATCACTGTACCCCAGACGGCCTCCAACTGTTACATCCTCCACAACTTCCTCTCTGTTTGCAAACAGCAGATCAAGTAGCGCTCCTTCCCTAGTTGGCTCACTCACCAGCTGTGTCAGGAAGTTATCCCCAACACACTCCAGGAATCTCCTAGACTGTTCCCTCTCAGCTGTATGGAGTGCCCAGCTGATATCTGGTAGGTTGAAGTCACCCACCAGGACAAGTGCAAGTGATCTCGAGACACCTGCTAGCTGCTTATAGAACATTTCATCAACCTCTGCATCCTGGTTGGGTGGTCTGTAATAGACTCCCACCACAATATCAGCCTTGCTGGTCCTCCCCTTGATTCGTACCCACAGGCACTCAACTCTACTATTACCCTCATTTATCTCCACACATTCATATTCCTCCCTAACATACAGGGCCACTCCTCCTCCTCTCCTTCCTTGCCTGTCCCTTCTGAAGAGCTTGTAGCCATCCATTGCAGCACTCCAGTCATTCGATTCATCCCACCACGTTTCCGTGATGGCAACTACATCATAGCTTTCATGCCGTACAATGGCTTCCAGCTCCTCCTGTTTGTAATAATCAATTACAAATCAATCAATCCTCCTGTTTGTAATAACTGAATAATCAAATTTAGTGATGATGAGGTGCTGATTAAAAGGAACTTTTTCATTTATGAATGGACTTTCTGTTTGTCTTGGTTGTGAAGGGGAACTCCAGAAATGCAAATCCCATGATTTTGTGGAAGATATTAACAAATCTGGAAAACATCGTTCTTTTCCTGATAAGGGGTTAACTTAGGTATGAGATGATTGTTGACTATTTCGACACTTCATTCCTTCCAGAAAGACAGACTTAAGAAGGTAACTAGTTAGCCCTGTTTACACTGAGTGCAAATTTTTTACTGATTGGGAGATCATAGAATGGTTAGAGTCGGAAGGGACCTTAAAGATTATCTAGTTCCAATCCCCCACCACAGGCAGGGACACCTCCCACTAGACCAAAGCCCCATCCAGCCTGGTCTTGAACACCTCGAGGGATGAGGCATCCACAACTTCCCTGGGCAACCTGTTCCAGTGTCTCACCACCCTCACAGGGAATGGTACAGAGATGCTACATACGTGTGTGCATGTAGCTCCGTATCAAGAAGTATTTGAGCACAAAGAGATCTGAAAAATCATCATGCAAGTTCTTACAAAAAATCCACTAGAGCTTGGCAATCAGGAGACATTTCTAAAATGTTCAGCTAAGCCGCCGTGCCTTACTTCAAGAGCAGACCTCCCACACAGCAGCAGCTTTTCACCCACACTGGCAAGGCCTCTGCGCAGGGACACCTCAGTTGCCCGCCTCGCTACAGTGACCGACTTTGCCCTTCAGCATATCGCCTCCTGCTCAGGAGCGAGGGCAGGACGCCCTGCCTTCCCACCACATTTTCCAGGCCGTGCCCACCGACGCCATCGCCCACACCCCACTCCTCACTCCGTTGGTGACCCTGAGGCACCTCTGAGGAGGCGGCCATGGGACACCCGCCCTGGACAGCCCCCTACCGCTCTGCATGCGGGGCAGGACTTCACCTATCTCAGGCCACGCAGCTTTACACTCTCCTCGGCCACTCACGGCCCAGTTGGTGCCCTGCCTCAGGCGGGCGATGAGGGAAGAGCCCTCTCGGCCCTCCGCGGCAGCCATTTCCCTCAGGGGTTTCCCGCCTTTTCCCCTCAGGCGCCGCCAGGGGGCGCCGGCGGGCGGCAGGGAGACGGTCGCCCCCTCGGGCGGTGGCGGGGCAGGCGGGCGCCGAGCTCCGCCCTGGCGGCTCCACGCCTCCCTTCGCGGCCGGGGAAGGCGGCGCCGGGGCGGTGAGTTGGGGCGGTGAGTTGTGGCGGTGAGGGCTGGGGGCGGAGGCTGTGCGTTCAGGGCCTCTCTCTCGGTGCTGAGGGCCTGCAGGGGAAGCGGCCGCCGGGCCTCGCCGGCCGGGGCCGGGGTGGTGGGTGGCCGCGTTTGTTGGCCCTGGGAGCGGCCGTCAGCCAGCGCCGCGGGCCCGGGGAATGCGGAGGAAGCCGGGCAGGGCCGTCCTGTGGCCGGGTGGCTCCCTCCCCTCTGCTGAACGCAGGGCCTTGTCGGTGAGGGCGGGGGGTTTGCTGGTGCCCGGCAGCTTCTGGCCTTTCAGGCTTCGTGCTGCAAACGCGGAATGCTTCAGGGGTGAAAATACGCGTGGGCAGAGGGCGTCAGGGAAAGCATGACTGCGGTATAAAGTGGCTAAATAGCGAAGCTGCTACATGAGAGGGAAAAAAAAAAAAAGTAAGAAAAACCCCTCACCAGCTCATCCCTCTCCTCATTTCGCATCATAAAGTTTATTTTCCACCCTCAGTTTTCTCCATTCCATGTGGATTATGGAAGAAGAAATGTCAAAGCGTTGACTACTGTGACAAATCCTTCACATACAGCAGTTTTTAAGTTCAGTGCCATTAAGAATACCAAACTTCCCTAAGACCAGCAGTTTTAGCAATAGTTCTCTTGGCTTTATGTGCTATTTATTACTTTTAGATGGTAGAAAAAAAGTTTTGGAGAGGCCTCGGTAAGGTGGCACCCTTTCATTCTCTAAAGCTTTCACCCTCTAGACACACATAAAGAAACAGTTTTTTAAAGGCTCTACAAAGTTTGGCTGAGATGTAACATTTTCCAGGTCTGCATATCCAACAGATATTAAACACAACACAAATATAACAGGGTTTATATTTACATTATTGTGGTGGCTGCTGAGCTTGCAGTGTTTCTAGTAACATTTGTCCCTGAGACAGCACAGTAAACTGAGACTACTTGTTACATGGAAAAAATGCAGCAGTTTAGGGGGTCTGACCATAAGTCTTTCAAGTTCAAAGGCATTGGTTTTATAGAGGTGGTATAACTAATGCTCAAAAATGAAAAGACAGCAGCATTTGGCCTTTAGTTTCAAAGGGGAAAAAAAATCAATTCATTACAAACATGTAACTTTTCATAAAATGCTTCAGTGGTACAGCAGCATCTGAGGTCAGGGTACTGTATGACCAGAGGCTGGGCAGCTTTGAAGGGAGCAGAAGAGCCTGTGACTCAGAGGTTTTATCTGTGCTGGAGTGGTTATAAAGTGCAGCATAAGTGAATTGATTTTTAGTATACAGATGGATTTCCCATGACAAAGTCTAACTACATCTTCCAGTCTAGTTTAAGTAACTAAATCCGAGTTTAAACCAGATTAGCAACCAGAATGTGTCTTCCTCCCAGCCCCAGTAAAAAGCACTTACTGTGTTGACCTTTCTGATAGCTTTCCTTCCCCTAAAAAGTAGGAAGCTGCAAGAGTGGTCACTCATGATCCTTTTTTCCCTTAACACGTTTGTTTTCCTGTTTTCTCTATGAAAAGTATGCAAGCCTGAATTCCAAGAGGACTGACTATGAGTTAAACCATGAATGCTTCAGAGCACTAAAAATTAGAATGGGCTGAAAGTATTCCTAACTGTTAATTTCTGAGTTTAATAGACATGACTCTTGGCCAAAAAGCCAGTACCTGGCTCCAAGACTGAAAAAAGAGACATTAATAAGACTAAAAAAGAAAAAATTAATACTTTTTCATTCCCCCACAAAGATCAGGGCATTTGCAGTGTTTGAAGAACCTTACAAATTTGTAACGGAGTTGAAACAGGGTTTGCAGTACCTCTGTAGCTGCCTAGAACTGTGTAACTTCCCTGAGCTAGACAAAACTTTCTATCTTGATGAGAAAAACTTACTTAAGACATTATGAAACATCTTGTTGATCTCTTATACATACTTGGTCATTGCAAAAGCAGGTACAGAGGTAATAATTAAGCGTGTACACATCCTTAAAGTAACAGTAAATAATTCTCTTGAGCCTGTGATATATATTAACGTGTCATACACAATTATAGTACGAATGTGTGTGTTTGGGGAAAAAAAAAATAGGTCTTGATTTTTTTTTTTTTTGATCTGTGTGGGAGAGTATCTGGCTATATTATGGAGGCCTTTGCGTTTACTTCCTAGAGTAGCTTAAATGGAAGTATTCAGTATTGCAGAAGAGAGAAGTATTTTTAGAAAGGAAAAAGTCATAAAAGTATTTTATAGGAGACTTTCCCATTTAGTGACCAATAGTCTTGTCTCTGAGAGGGCTCTTGAGTCTGAATGAATGCAGTTCAGCATTCGCTGGGAAAGTGTCACAAAGATTGAAGTGTAGTGGGACAAATGTTACATGCTGGTGCCTTGACTTCCCTTACTGTATTGTTTCCATTATGTTCCTCATAAAGTTTACACAATTTCTACATTTCTGGGGTGTTAAAGGTGGATATCATTTTTTACTTTAGGTATTTCAGATACTTGCAGTGATTGACCACACCACAGTGCTACAGGTCTGCTGCTCCTCATGCTGTGTTGTGGTTCTGTATGATTGCCTTGTGTCAAATACCACACTGTCTTTCAGTGCAGCATGGCACTAATGCTAGAAATATTTATAACTGTTAATAATTTTTCTTACAAAATTGCAAGTTAGTTTTGCATGTAAGGTTTGCAAGTTTTTTATTTTGTTTTACTACTTCTCAGTGCAAAATGAAATGGGTGAAAATATGCATGTTTGTCCCTCTGTGCTAACTACTGCAAGTGTTTGCAATGTGCTGCGAGAGTAATCCTGCCTCTGGTCTGAGCCAGGGAGAACAGCGCTATTGTTATAGTCACGTTTTAAGGTAGTATCAGTATGTTACATAAGTAGCTTTTGGAAGCATATGCAAGGAGAGAAATAGAGGCTCTGACAACATTTGTGATTTCATGCAATTATTAACAAAGATTATGTCAAATATGCTAGGTACAGTTACTAAAAGTAACTTAAAATTATTTACAGGTCTTTTTAAACAGATATACTTCTTTTATATCTTTCAGAGAATATGCTGACTAGTGTCAAAGATGTAATTGCTATTTACTTTTGCTAGTCCTCAGGCCAGCAGAGTTGAGAAAGTTGCCAGTGTTTCTTCCTGTAAAGGAAACGTCAATGAAATGTATACTTGCAGATTGCTAAATGCAATGGGATTATGTAGGTATTATTGAGGGTCTAATTGAGTTAGCTACAAGTCAGCACTGTATGAGAAAGACCCTAATTTCAGAACTGGTACTGGGTTTGTAGCACTGGAACAAGAGAAAGGCAAAATCAACATACTTTAAAAACTTAACTCGTTCAATAAGGTATCATTAAAAGGGAGTATCGGTTGAGCTTTTCTATTAGCTTACATGGAAAGCGTGAAGAACACTTTCTTGTTGAACTAAATCCATTCTTCATAATGAAAAACCCATATTTTACTTTGATACTGAATTACCTTCTCTACTTCTATCTGCAAGGCTTGCATGGTGTTGTTTTAACAGGCAATGGCATTCCTTTGTTTCTAATACAAATAGTATAGCTTTTTCTTTCTTTTTTGTTTTCTTTCCCTTTTCAGGTAGCATAGTCTGGGGGGAAGCAGGGATTATCTATTCTTTAATGAAGAAACTATGGAAGACGAAGTTAATAATTATACTGTTGAGTCTACTGTGTTTCTGACATAGATCTACGGGTTACATGTTTTTCTCTTGCACATTCCAGTCATTTTGACAACGTCATCCAGTGTATGTGTTTAAAAATACATTCTGGAGGTAGTTGCCTACCAGTGAAGTACCAGCTCTTACTTCTTTTTTATAGTTATTGATTAACAGGGCACATTTCCTCTGGTCAGTGAATGATCTATTGCTGCACACAGAATGTCCTTTCTAGCTGTGTTTTCTGCTGTGGCAGATATTTATGTTTGCCAAGTCACTGTGGCAAAGCTTAGTATAGTTATATAAAGTGCGTGGGCCTGTCTCTCTAGTGTGACTGGTGATCTTAATTATCTCAATTTCAGAATACCTGATTTGAAACACTTGAAAATGGAGACCAGTTTTAAAGCTGTGGCTTTTTAAAAAATGGGCCTTTTTTTCTATTCTGTCTAAATTGGCAGTTGTAATAGCAATTTTTATTACACAAACACATTTTCACAACAGTTCTAACAGAGACTTTGAACCTTGAATTGCATTAAGTCTTAATTGTCATTCAAGGAAAAGAAGATCAGTGCTGTCAAATAGAGGAAACCTTCCTTCTAGATGACGTTCAGGAACATATTGCAGCCCTGTCAGTTAAGAAGTTTCATCCTCTATGCTTACAAATACGATAAGGTAATAATTTACTAGAACTTACTTCAGTGAAACAAAATCACTGAAGGGAAGAGAAGGGGACCTTATCTTTTAGCATTGCTTAGTGATGTGTAGAAACTCATTCCTGGAATCTGTTAAGTTCTATTCAGGTCACTTACTTATTATGCAGGCATGCTTTTTGCTTCACGAAGCTTCAGTTTCCTTGGCGTTAGAACATACCAACTACGAACAGATTTGCTTTCCGGATCCATCAAACTTTCAGCCTCTGCAGTAAGTATCCCTTCAGCTTCATAGTTAAAATTATTTCGTGCAATATTTGAGACACAATAATTTTGCAATGTTGCCAATACGTTAGCTGTGTTTTCTTTATTTCTTGTTAAATTGATCCAAACATTTACTATCAAGAACAAAGTAAGATATTTTAATCAGTCAGATATTTAACCATGGTAGCATAACAGAATTTGGCAATTATTGCTTTATGTATCCTTTTCAGTCTTTAAAGTCACATCTAGCACTTATCAGGCCAGAAGGATTGCCTAGCTGTTAGGGCACCAGAGCTTGAGATACAGGAGACAGTTTCAATCCCAGCTTTATCACAGACTTTTGGTAAGACAATTAATTTCTTTATATCTCAGTTTTCCTTTAAAGAAATGAAGGTAGTGGTGCTTCTTGATGCTGCAATAATAAGGGGTATATAAGTACCTCAAACTTAATTTTATACAGAATTTTCTCAATCTTGCTTATAAGATTGTGTGACTTCATTTTAAGTCTTCCAGTTTTATTGAGAGAAAACAGAGCTTTGCAACATGGTAGGTGGTTGAAGGTCAGACTCTGTATTGCATATAGAACATTGGAATGTAAATTGCATTCCCAGATCAGGAGTTTTATCTCATCAGCAATTTGGTTCAACCAAGGCACATGTCAGATTCTTCAAAATGGATGTTCAAACCATTATACTGGACAGTTCTAGCATATTTTGCCCATATGAGAAGTTTCTCTTAGCGTGCAAGCCACTTTGAAGGTCAGCTTTTGCCTGAGTCAGTTTTTCATATGCTGTAAGTATTTGCATTCTATTTAATGGAGTTGGATATTCTCACTAAACATGCTGAAATCTAATCCTGTTTTTTTTTTTTTTAAATTTTCTTAAGATCTTGGCCTCGGTTGTAGCTTTTGACATTGAATTCCACAGTTTAATTATGCACCATATAAAAGTATTTGCTTCTATCATTATTAAACATATTGCCATTCAGTGTAATCACAAGTTTATTTGTATTAGGAAGAAAGATAAATATGAGCAACACCTGACAAAGTCACGTGCTTTCCTTAATGGAAAGTGTTAGGGAAAGCAGGAGGTCAGAGTTAGAGCTTGATGAGGACAATGAGAACATACCTCTCCCAATTGACACCTATCTTAAACTCATGGGAATCCTAGCTCTGTGTCTAGAAGTGGCTTGAAGATTATCAAGTGATGACATCACTGGGCTAAAACGAAAAAAGAATCTTAAGAATTCTCATGGCTTTTTGGAAGAAAGAATGCTATTTAAGGTATTATTTAAAGATGTCAGTTAATTGGTTGGCTTTCTCAAAGTAATAAGGTAGACCTGAACCCCAGTGTAAGCTGAATCTGTGAAAACTTAATGTAGGTCTAGCTATTCTGTTTTAAAACTAGTTTCAAGGCACAAAAAAAAAAATAAAAAATAGGAAGACTCGAATCATTAAATATTTAAACTTAAAATAGTATGAGAGCTGTAAGGTGAAAGCTTATTTATTTTACTTGTCAATACATGTTTAACTAAGGAAGGTTGCCTACTGCAGTTAAGAGTTACATTGTAGTTAATTATAAAAGTCTTGCAGTTGATAAGCCTTTAGCTTTTAGCAAATTGAAACAGCTTCAAGAAGAGCTGGTCAATGGAACAAATTTACCCATGGCGGCATACAGAATTCTTCTTATTAACTGGCAAGATTCAAGGTGAGACTTCTTATCTCTCATACTATGAGAAGTAGTCTAATGTGAAAAAAGATGGGTGGGTCCTTAGTCTAAGTAGTAGCTGTGTTATTTGTATTTATATAGTACAGACAAACATTAATCATATTTACCAAGATATACACTGTAAAATTGGATTCATCTTCTAAAGCATATGTGTGTTTTTAAATAGATGCAGTACAGATTACCTAGTCAGAAGTCCCTCTTAAGTCCTCCTTCTTCTGTGTCAAGAAGTACAACTTCACCTCTCTAGTTATCTTAATGGTTTTCTTCCTGAGGACAAATAAAAGGTGTCCTGTGCTTGACTCCTCTGGTGTTTGTGTCTCATAGATGAGGTCAGAATTAGATCTGTATAGGAGACATACGAGCAGTGAATTATCTGTTTAATTTTATAGCTTGCCATTCTTCAAATCATTATGTATATGATAGCTTCATTACTGTAAACAGGTTGAGTGCAAACATGTGCCTGCATAATATTTCTACTATGTAAGTTACTCCCATTGATTCAAAGTTGAAACTTGGAGTGTAACGGTGAAGCAGACATTTTCTTCTCAGAGTATGGTAGCTAGAGTATGGATTTTGAATCTTTCAGACAACAACAATAGCTAGCAGTGGTAAAAGTCGCTAAAATCAGTAGTTTGACTCAAAGAAACACGAGTGTCTGGAGTACTGAGGGACTACGTAATTTATATGAATGTTTTCTTTCTAGTATCAAGCTGGTTTACAAAGACAGAGAGGAGCTTGTACTTTTTTGTTTTGTCTGCACATAGAAATAAATCTGGGTTTTTTTCCCCATAACTTTCTTTTCTCTTTTTAGCTTAAAAATACCACAACTGTCAATAAGTTTTTCTCTGCCTTTATAGAGAGTACTCATTGAAAGTCTATTTTAAAGCAGTTTTCCAAGACCTTAATTGAAGGTCTGAATATACAGCAAAAACATATTCTAGTGTTGTTTTGTTGTGCTGTAAGTAAATACTTTAAAGTTTTAAAAGTCTGAATGAAAGTAGGAAATGTCTTTGCTATTTTCCTCTTACCTATCAATTTAACAAATAAAATTACTTCAAAAATGCATGCTTTCCAAACAGCAGGATTGAGCAGGAATTTGGCTGGAAATAACCCAGTCTTTAAGTTGTTAGTGTACCATAGAAAAGAAAAAGAATGTATGTACCCTATTTTTTTTTTCTTTTTTTGGTCATCTTTTAAAGCTGCTGAGCTAAATTATGCCCCTGCTCTATCCTTGCTGAGAGTTCAGTGGCTTTAGATAATGATGAATGAGAATTTTGGACATTTTTGTGTATTTTCTTGTTAGTCTGAATTCAAGCTGTTATAGAAGCTTTCATGAAAGAACATGTCTATAATTTTGTGTAACTACAGAATTCAGCTGGCAATGCTATATTTGAGAAAGCACGAGGGAGGGTTTGTCATGCAGACTCCAACAATGTAGTACTTTGACTTTCTTAACAAAACCCTTCTGTCTGTATATTTTGATCTTGCAGACAATGGCCTTCAGACACAAAAACACAAGACGAATTGAAGGCCTAGATAGCAATGTGTGGTAAGTAAAAGGAAAATATCTGCAAATTTCAAAAAATGTCTTTGACAGATATATTTTCTTCTCGAATTGATAATTATTGCCAATAAGAAGGCACGTATCTCTGCCGAAGTATATTTGGCAACTGCTTAGAAGCAGTGAACCCCATTCTGTTAAAGGTGTGAATTAATTCTTGTTTTTGAGCTTTAAATATTAGTCTTGGGCTTCTCTTCATCTAGTAAACCACACAAGACAAGTGTAACTCTTGGGCATGGTAGTATAGCTAACTTTCAAATTTAAATGTTAATTTTTTTGAGTAATGTATTTCAGTTGCACTTGATGTGTGTTTACCAAATGAATCAGATTTCTTCTTAAAGCCGTGTGAGCTGGCGCAGGCAGGATGCAGGAACAACAGAAAAACAATGGATGAAATGCAAAGATTAAATTTATTTTCATTACCTCATCAATCAGGGGATCCCCAAAGCAGCACCCGGGCAGGGGCACACAGGCACTACAAAGCTTGGACCATGCTAAAGGAAGCATATATGCAATTATGAACAATTATGCAAGTGACACCTTCACTTCACAGAATCTAGGCTTTAAATCATTTAATGTGCCCGTTCTAATTACGTTTAATTCATTTTGTAAAGAAGGTAGTGTTCCATTTGCCCATATCCAGAGTTACTTTGTGTTTGTGCATGTCCACATGTGAGCACAGTTCTGCTGGCAGAAAAGTTACCCCGTGGATGCAGAAAGTCAACCATTTATTGGGTTCCTTCTGACTCCTCTGGTTACTTGGTCCCGGCCCCCACCTCTCCATGTGAGCACTCTACTTAAACCTGTTTCCATTGCTGTGAATTTGTCAAAGTGAAATACTTTTTTTTTTTTTTTTTTTTTTGCCTTTTAATGATAATGAAGGAAAAGATAATTTTGTCTTGTGTATTCACTTTAAGATGTTTTTGTCCCTTTAGGGTTGAATTTACAAAGGTGGCAGCAGATCCCTCAATTGTTAATCTTGGTCAAGGCCTTCCTGATATATCCCCTCCCAGCTATGTTAAAGAAGAGCTGGCAAAGGCAGCAGCAGTTGACAGACTGAACCAATACACACGAGGCTTTGTAAGTACTGTGGAACTGGAGGAGCCAAGTTCAGTGTAGAGCACGCCACAGGGAAAAAAAAAAGAAGAGACTTTGCTTTAAATTGGTTTCATCTATAGATCATACTGTTATGTCCCAAATTAAGTTGATCTAGTAGCCTTATCTGTTACTAATGAACATCCTCTGTGTAGGCTTCTTCAAGGCGGAGTCCTTCAGCAAGAGCAAAATGGTAGAGTACAACTGGGATAGATTGTCTTTGAAGAGTCAATTCACAGTTTAATGAGTGTAAATTATACATTTAGCTTGCATTTTGCTCAGTGTAAACATAAATCAGATAAGATACTGGTAGAATGAGAAAGAAATACTTGGTACCACTTGAGACAGTACCTCTAGGATCAAGAAAAGATTCACCCATAATATTTAGTAGATTTCAGTGGAGATTAGGAAGTGATGAAAACAGTAAGTATTTGCTCCTGGAGGATAATCAGTACCCATTCCGTAAGTTGGCTTGTAGAGTTCATGCCTTGAGCTGGGTGTGAGTGTGTGGCATTTATCATTGTTCAAGGCAGGATATTCAAGTGGACTATTACTGTTTTAGCATGACCACATCCTTGTTTGGTTTGTCTTTTATTTTGTGGTAAAGATAAACCATGTTGCCCAATTGAGAATCGTGTCAGGATTGCTACAAGACTCCAAGGAGTCTATCTAATATTTTTCTAGATGACCCCATGTTATGCAATAGTGATAGAAGAGCATTGTATAGACTGGTAGGCCAGCAACTGTAGTTGTGGCATCATTTGTGTATATATTCCAACAATTTTTTTTTCCTATTCTCTGAGAATCTGCATGCATTAGAACTGACAGTGGCCAGCAGCTCCCTAAAGGAGCTGTGGAGCAGCGAGCAGTGGAGGCCTCGCCAGCAAGGGCCCAGTCCCACAGTAGCTGAGCAAGGCAGGTTCAAAGATGGTGGCTGAGGTCAGCCCAGATTACCAGGAAAGCTTGTGGTGGTGAGGTGGGCCTGAGGTCAAGCCAGGAAGTCAATCCACAGGACAGGCCCAGCAATGCTAACCATGGTTAGACAGGTCCAGGGTGACAAGGCCCATCTAAGATCAAGCTGCAGAATCAATCTACAGGTAGGGGCTGGGTTCAACGGGGCCTATGGCCAAGTGCAGGCGCAGCTGTAACTGAATTGTAGACCAGGAAACCTACTGCATAGCACTTAAATGGAGCTCCTGGACCAGGGGCACAGCTCTGTGTAGAGGCCCCGCATGAGACTGGTCAGGGCCATTAAGGCCTATTCAGGCACTCAGCGCCCTGATGAGAATAGAAAGAAAAGAAATATAAAAATCTCCAGTGAGTGTAGTCTCGTACCATCCCTCTTTGGGTCATTTTGTTTAATCACCTTTAGCTGTGTGCAAAGAGTCCCTGCAAGTACGAGTTATATATATTTATATATATATATATATATATAAAAAATCCTATATATAAACTTGAAAGTATAAAGCAATTATTTAGTGTCAGACACACACAAAAGATGGCTGGGATTTAATGAACTTCTGGGCTAAGCATTAGTGTGTTAATCACAATAAGGTACCTGAAAAGTCTTTGCTCACCAGGCAGACAAGGTTTTGGGGGAGCCTTGGCACAAGGGGAAAGGTTACAGAGAGAATGGGCTACAGTTTACCTTCCAGTGAATATTCACAGATTGACTCTCTAAACCAATTTGCTAATCAAGCATAAATATAGTTTTCCCGATGCATGCAATTACTCAATATTTACTTCTGTCACTTTGTTATTTATTTCCAAATAGTTTGATAATTCCCATGATAATTATGAATGTTTGCAGATGTACTATACTGTAGTAATTAATGAGGAATTTTTACTAATATTCCCATCTTCAGCCTCTGCATTTCCTCTGCAAACTTCTGTGCTTGTAGGGGCTTTGAGCACAGGAATTTGTGGTAGCAAGTATGGGAGGGATGAGTATGAATGATGCACATCCATCTGATAATTGAGACATTGTCTCAGCTCTCTGCTGAGAGCTTGGACCTCTCGTTGACTGTAGGGCTATGGCCTGTAGAGTGACGTAACGTGACTTGAGTGGTGCAGCATTCCTGTGTAGCTGACACACTTGTGACAAGAAATGGCTATCATTTGAATCAGCAATGACTTGTAAGCCTTAATTTATGGTAATGTTCTTGTTTACAGAAGGGTTCGTGATTTTATGCCTTGTGTGTAGATGTACAATGTTCAATATCTTAGAGAAGGATTTTTCTTACATAGTTACATTTTCCCACTGAGCTGTTTTATATTTCTACCACATATCCAAAAAGAAAAAAGATTTTCACAGCATGAAACCTGTAGTCTTCCTGAGTAAACAGAATTGTTTACCATCTTTGTCACATGCTTGTTTTCTTATTCTTTGCACATTTTGAGAAGAGTATGTTAACCACCATGTCCCTGGAGGGGACACAGATAGTGAACAGTGCTCTGAGATTTGGGATATGACTGTAGGAATCCTTATTCTGATCACAAGTACTGTTTATCAGCAGTATTTGAACAGAGCAAAAAGATTTCCCTTGCACCAAATAACTTTTAGTTGAAAGATAAGGAAAGAAACAGAAGGAGCTTCAGATGGAAAGAAATATGGGTGGGTGGGAAAGAGACTCTAAAGGAGGTGAGGATGAATTGGTGTCAGAGTATTCCCTTCTCTCCTCCTGTCTCTTGTCCCAGCTCTCCTATAGGCTACCTGGAGCTATCCTGAGATATGATAATAAGATAGAAATTAAAAAGCATCAGATATACAAAAAGAATTTCCTAGTAGGTATGAATAAATTGAAACTACTTTTCTTTCCTAATGTGCAAAAACTTTAAATCATGCTACGTGTTAACAGCCATTAACACTGAGGGCTCATCTCGTATTTTTATTGTTTTGATATATGTGGAAAAAACCCCAAATATAGGCTTTGTACATTGTCACACACCAATCAGTTGCGTTTGTTTGCTTTAAACAGGGACATCCGTCGCTGGTGAAAGCCTTGTCTCAAGTGTATGAGAGAGTTTGTGGACGGAAGATTGATCCTCTCACAGATATCCTGGTGACCGTGGGAGCTTATGGATCTCTCTTTAGTACAATACAGGCATTAATTGAAGAGGGAGATGAAGTAAGTTTTTATTTGAAATATTCACGTATATTCACTGAAATGAGACTTTGCCTGTTCTTTATTCGCCCACTTTTAAATGTAAGTTCATGTTGGGGCTTCTTTCTGATCTCCATTAATTTGACTTGTTACAGTTGCACATCTGACTGACAGATCCAGAAGCTGTGATCAGGAGACTATCCTTTGGATGTCTTCCTATCATTCACCAACTTACAAACCCCTTTTCATGCTCGTGGTACCTGTAGCAGTTTCTTTATCGCTATTACTGTTAGGTGACACAATATATGCTGCTTTCTTATTTGAGGAAACTTGTGGGCTGTTGTCTGCAACAGAAGACTAAGCGTGGCGCCAAGTGCTGTTGGTTGTTTGAATAACCTTTGTGTATCAAGTTCTGTTTTGGACTATTGCACGGTAGAAGCATGGGTAGCAGAACAGTCCTTTAAAGAAAGGATTGTTAATTTACTCGACTAGCTGTGATGGTTCATCCCTTCACTACTGGTGTCTGCCTTTTTGACAATGATATTAAGAGACATTTGGGGGGGATATTTGTTTGTATCTGTAGTGGACAAGAACTTTGTGTGTTGTCACACATTTTGCTTTCAATGTTTTGTTGGTTTCACTTGTATAATGTATTCTCACTTATATCTTTTCTTCCTTTTCTGTTGCTCTGATATTCACTTCTCTTTTTTTGTAACAGTTCTCTGCTATTAGCCCTTGGAGGTTTTTTGTGTTTTGTTTTCATATTATCTAGTCTCTGTGCAATTTTCCTTGAATTTGTCCTCTTTTTTTCTACCTGAAAATTTTCTTCTGATAAAATTTGAGGGCTGAAGCCATTCTTCTGGAATTTCTAGGTACTTGGAAATCTTGGAATTTCATGGACGGAACTAGGGCAGCCGTAAAGTGGTTCAGCAATATGCTGTTGCTGTCTCCCATCTTTGCATTTCTGCCTTGCACTTTAAAATCTCTGTGCAGGACCCAAACATTCCTAATATTATATCTTAATGCTTGTAATGTCTAACTATAGAAGAAAAGCCTGTGTGTTGTCAAAATGAGTAGTGCTTATCATACTTAGGCTAAGGATATTGTGATGTTCCAAAAGGAGAAACATTCCTCAACGTTAGATCAGGATGGAGTGCCAGAAACATTATCAAGTTATACTACCAAAGTAAATCTGGAAATGTGACTGTATTGTGTGTGGTAAATTCTCTGTTTCTGATACTGATAATTGTAATTTCAGGTAATAATAATAGAACCATTTTATGACTGTTATGAACCAATGGTAAAGATGGCAGGTGCAAAGCCTGTTTTTATCCCACTGAGATATGTGAGTAGCTTTTTAAAAATGATTTATCATATACAGTTTGACGAACATCTTGGCAATGCTTTTCTGTATAGTTTTTCATAATATCCAATGATATAAAAATGAGACAGATTGTTATAGTGTAGGTCCGAGGCAATGACAATCCAAAGCAGATAGACTATTTTATTACTGTTGGAGAAGGTGGGACAATGTTTCTTGTTTACTTTAATTTGTGCATTGTGAAAGCTGATTAAAATTCCTTTTTTGGATGTCACCAGAGAATGTTTTCAGTGCAAATAATGGAAAGAGGATTGCATATCAGTGCAATTTCTGTATCTACTGGTTTTCCTCGTACAATGACAGAATGTAATTTCTTTTCCAAAATCTGCTTACTAAATAAGGAGCAATCATGCAGTAGACATACTTGCTATACATATGAGAATTACTGTTTCCTTTATTGGTAAAAAGGAGTAATTTTGGTATGGGTTAATTTTCAAATTGGTGCTGCTGGCATTGTGCTGGCAGCTTGCAAGGATTGTTCTGGATGCAAAGGGTTGGTCCTGTTATCGTTGCCTTGGGTGACTGGCAGCCTTGCGTGGGAAGGGCTGAGGGGCTCTTTAGGCAGGACTGTTCCAGGAACACCATGAAATCAGAACAACACAGAGTGAGAAAACTGCCAGGGCTGCAGTGCGAGCAGGTGAGATTGTTCTGCTGGGTACCCTCCTTCTAGGAACATGTGACGGGGGTTCCTCCAAGTATTTTCTGTTTCCCACCCTTGTTTTTTGTGTGACCCTCTCCCAGTAATGTGCAGGTGTTGGAAAGTTAGTGTAGCCATGCTCTTTGTTCTCTGTAGCAACTGGCCTAAACTTCTGTTGTCCTTGTGTAAATACCACAGCAACTCCAGAGCCTCAGTGGTGGAGATTCTTAATTGTTTGGCCATTTTCGTGTGGAAAAGGAGGAGGAAAAGATCTTGAATCTCTCCAGTGGTGATCAGTCTTTCCAGCGAAGCATGCACACACTTGTTCTAGTGTCTGGGAAGGCCACAAACTCTCCTGTCACATGACTGGGCTTCCTGCATTACACAATGATATAATCAGTGTGTGTGTAACCAGATCCTGGAAACCAGTTCCTGGGAAGGTTTTAAGACAGACAGTGGCTGGGAGAGGACAGCTGCTGTCATAATAATTTACCTTGCTCTTAGGCTCCCTGCCTGTTCCTAGAAGTGCCTTTGCCCAGGAGAACAGGACAGATTGGATAAGTTGTCAAGTATGGTTATGAAAGTGTCTGAGGGTGATAAGTTGGCCATCTCTGTTTAGGCTGTGACATGTTGTATTCAAGTAATGCATAAACTTATTGGGTTATTTTTGGGGTGTTTGTTTTTTTTAGAAAAATGATGGAAACTCTACATCTAGTGCTGATTGGGTCTTAGATCCTGCTGAACTTGCAAATAAATTTAATTCCAAAACAAAAGCAATTATTCTGAATACCCCGAACAACCCTATAGGCAAGGTAAGAGTCCAGCTTTAACACTGTTGTAACTTCAGAGTATTCCTTAAATACTGTGATTAATGAATTGTCCCTTACTTTCTTGTATCCCAGGTGTTTACCAGAGAAGAGCTCCAAGTAATAGCTGATCTCTGTATTAAACATGATACGCTGTGCATCAGTGATGAGGTGTATGAATGGATGGTATATAAAGGAAACAAACATATTAAAATAGGTACTGATTTTTTGTGGCATCTTAGAAATGGTTGTGGGGTGATGTCGTAAACGTGCCTCTCAGAGGTAATGGTTGCTGGAAGGAGCTCAGACTTCAAGCTTTGACTATTTTACAATGTTTAGACTGTAAGTAGGAGAGCCCTTCCCTTTTCTGAAAAATATTTTAAAGAATAATTTCCAAATAGAATTTCCAAAATCTCTTAAGTGACTTTGGAGCAGATATCCATAGAAACTAGTGGGACTGATGCTCATAAATCATTTGTCATGATCTGAATATGCCATACTTATTCAGTTACTTTGTTGATGGTGACAAGTATAACTGCTATTCATGTATGTACATTGGACTGTGCTTTCCTAAAGAACTAACAGAAGGAACAGGGATTAAAACTTTCTTCTCAAAGAATAGTAGAGATAATCAATGTGGGAAATGCATAATGAGGAACACCATTATTTTTTCTCCACTACTTAGAAAAAAAAGTTTAAAGGTTAGTGTGGAGATAAAGGGACAGTGTTCGTGCACTGAAGTGCAGAGACAGTGTTAAATAATGGACATTGAATACAGTGAAGTAAATGGCTGCATAGGCAGTGTGGGAGCATGTTAAAGTCTTCAGGCAGTAGTGCTACAGGGGTAAAGCACCATTGCAAGAACAAACCAGAAAACCAAGTACGATGTTACGTCGCTGTCCCTCTTGTTTTACTTCTTGATCCAAGTTTCACTGAAGTAAGTGTAATCACTCCTGCTGTCTCGGAGCAAGTGAATCTAGTGCAGGTTGCTCAACTCCTTCCCCAATGCTGTAATGCTACAGCAGAGCATTTATGTAAAAGTTTCCAGTGTGGTAGTCTTGGTTTGGATCTGTGATGTATTTGAGTTGGTTAAAGTCCAAAACTGCCTCATTATACCTACAGACATTTTGTTTCTGATGGTAGCATCTCACATTAACTATTTGTTATGAGGTACTTTATGTCATAATGAAGGCACATTTCAGTTGCGTGGAATAGAGACATCTAGTTGAGATTAAACAATGAAATCAAGAGACATAAATATAACTTAGACATGAAAAAGCTTAGCTTTTCCTGTTTTTACCACTGGTTGAATGCTGAGTAACTTTGCTTCTATGCTTCAATTCCATGTATGTAGAGTGGCAATAAAAGAAACTTTCTGTTAGTGGGGGTGACATAATTGTAAAAACTGAATCTTATAATTCATAAAAAGGAAGTTATATCTAAATTGACCTTGCACTACTTATTAGCTCAGCTACACAGTTGCTCATCATACAGCTGCAATACATTGATTGTACTGGCCATGCATAGGCTATGACTCTGTTTTGAAAGTGGCCTGATTTCACGGCTGTTGTGGTGCCTTGATAGTGATACCTTTTCAGAGACCTTCAGACGTGGAAGAAGGGGAACGTTCTGGGTACATTCCTGTGATAGTAATCTGAGTCAGTGCATCCTAACAAGTTACCACAGTAACTGATCATGTGTGGCTTATCATGTCCCAATTGCAAAGTAAAATGAGTTAAATTAAAGCTTTCTTCGTGTGCTTACCAGGTGGTTTCATGCAAATAGCGGTCCTCAGAACCAAAATCTCTGGGGGTGGTGTAAGGTAATCCATTTTCCTTTGTGACGGCAGCAGGGCTGAACATTCCTGGTGTCAGTTACGCGTTGTCTTAGTGGACAGGTGGTGAATTTTTAAGACACAGTAACTATTGTTTGCTTATATTGGTATTGTCATTTTAATGCTTCAAACCAAAACATTTCCAGTTGAACAAAAGGCATTCTGTAGTTTAGCATAAAATGTAAAAATGCCACATAATGATAATGCAAGTTAAAGCCTGGACAGTTAGCTTGGTTTAGGAACATATTCTCTAACACCTCTCATAATGGTATTTAACTTCAGTGTTAAAATGCCTATAAAGCCTTCAGGGTAACACTGTAAACAATAACATTATTTCAGTAAAAGAAACAAGGTCTGCTCTTCTTAGGTTTCTTAGATTAATTTTTTTTTTAAATCTACAAAAAATAACACAAGAAAAAAATGAATGTGTTATTTCACTATTTAAAAACTCTTGTGTTTGCATATTAACCTCTACATATTCCATCAAATGCAGAGACACTTTTTTTAGTGAGAGATGCACAATGGATATTGCATCAATTTACGTGGCCTGATGGTGGTTCCTTAATACAGTTTAACAGGGGTTGCTTGCCACAGATCATAAAATTAGTACCGTCTTTGTGCTGTCACTGAAGCAGTTTTCTGTAGCATAGAGCACTTCATCATGTTTCTCATCATTATCTGACTTCCGTAAAACTGTGGACCTCCTCTAAGTAATGATTAGGGTTGCACTGGCAGATGTAGAGATCGCATCTTATAATTGAGGATTCTGAACAAGCCTCTCAACAAGCTGAGTGCCATCCGAGGTAACAGGCTTATTACATGTGTTAGTTTGCACTTCATTAGTTTTTAAATTGTAGTCAGACTTGGTTATGGTGTCATATAATGATGTTGCCATATGGTATGGAGGAATTTCCCTCTCTATTTAAAACTTGCTGCTCGTAAAAGCTATAGGGCTGCTTCTTCCCCTGTGCCCTTTTGCTGCTGCTATTGTTTGAAATGCTGTTACATTCCATCTCCAAGGTCAAATTCCTATGACTGTGTGGCAAAACAGTCTCACTAGAGGGCATTAGCTTTGAAATTCAATTCTTCTCGCAGTCTGAGAGAGCTAGTTTGGTTGCCTTTAGGATGTATCCATGCTCTTGGCTTCGCTAGCTAGAAGATACATCTGTTCAAACTGCCTTTTTGTTTTCAAGGTCACAGAGTAGTTGAGTGAATATGGGTGGGCTAATAGGAATATCAGTTTCTTTCCTGCTGTTTTGTTTCACTTCTTGGCAAGTGTGCTCAAAAAAATACAATACCTGTTTTCAAATAACTACAGAGACTTACAGCATGTCTAATGCAGATAACTGCTGCAAAAAACTTCCTTATGAAATTCATTGGGTTTATTTGGAAAATCTTTGTTCATTGGTCTCCCTAGAGAGGGGATTTAACAATTGACAGATTCATTGGAAGTGGTTCTAGTGGACAGATGAGGTGGAGCCGGATGTTGTTGACCGCTGTAATTGCAGTAGTGGTATGACCGTGTCTAACTTCATGTCTCAGACTTAAGCGTGTCTTGATTTATCTGTTTCTGTTGAAAATTAATTAAGTTAAAGAGTCCAAATAGAGCTCCCCCTGAAGCAGTGTACAGAAAAAGATTTGCAAACTATGGGAAGAGACCTTTGATCTGTCATCCCCTTGGAAAGGAAACAAAGGATTTTGGTCTCCTACCAGAGGCAAACACAGAGACAGAGATAGGCCTCCATGCGTCCCTTAATCCTTGCAGACATCCTTAGCAAGATGTGGTTGTTGGTCAGTCCCAGGCCTGTTCAGATTATATAACACAACATAATTTATTTACTCACTCTGCTGGTTTTCTAATTCTTGTGGTGGGTTAGAGGTCTTAGTAATTTTTTTTCTGATGTCTGAGACGGCCAGTGACACTGAACTGGACAATTCTGTTAAAATGGCTTGCAGTGCCAGAGTTAATATTGTATATGGTGCTATTATTGGGCATCAGAAATAATGCTGTCTTGAGATGAATGGATATCCACTTCTTAGATCATATCTTTCTTATGTATAATTATACATTTTAGCTGAGGATAACTAACGTAGTTTTCACAAACTGTGCCTCTCGTTTTCTGCCGCTTCTTTCTCCTTTCATTAATCTTTACCTTCTTTTCATGCCAAAAAGCATTGGCCCATATATCCTCTCTCATTTGTTAGAATTGCTATAATTTTAGAATATTCTCATTGCTTGCTTAATACGCTGCAATGATATATCAACATATAGCTCTGAGCTAAGGGCAGTACAGTTTTTCTAACTACATGGAATATGTGAGTGCACCTGTACCCAATTAATTTTATTTTATATACAGCTACGTTGCCAGGTATGTGGGAAAGAACAATAACTATAGGAAGTGCTGGAAAAACATATAGTGTAACTGGCTGGAAGGTAAGAAGAATCAATATAAAAGAGTTCAGTTATATAAATTACAGAATGCATTTATTACACCAAAAAAGTCTCCGTTTTTATGACCTGTCTTTTGAAAGCTTCTGGCAATTCTCCATGTCTCCAAAGCATGAAGATAGCATTCAGTAGGAGCAATCGCCTACCTTGAACACACATGTTTTAATTCTCTTCTTGTCTCTCGATTAATAAGCTCTTGTGAGAAAACAATACTAAAAAAATAAATACAGTATGATTTGTTCAAAACCAGTCAAGATTCGTGGAGAAAACATGGATATTATTATATTTTTAACTTTTGAGTTTTGTGGTGATATTTTCAGATTGTGGTAATGGTATGTTTTCGAATCGCATATATTTCTGTATAATATTTAATGATAATATTTTTTCTGACTTTAAAATATGTATCAGAAAGTAAACAAAAATATTTAACCATTTGGTGACTAAATTCTTTCTTCTTCATCCCCTGTGTTGAAACTGAACCATGGCATATCTGATTTCAGTAGTGAGCTTTTGTTTTATGCTCAAACCACCTTTGACACAGGAGCTTATGAGATGGAAAGATTCTAAAACAATTAGGAATGAGATTCCTAATAAATGCTCACTTTTATTTCTAACCCTTGTTATATGAAGAGTTAAAAGCTTGCTCAGCACCCTATGCAAGACAGGGATAAGTGAAACTATAACTTTTGTCTCTCAAATCTAGAATTTTAAGGGCATCATTCAGCAACCTTTGTGTAAAACAGCTCTTCTCTGAATTCCTCACTAAAACCAATTCACTACCAATTCTTAAAACAGAAAAACTCGAGACATTGGCTAATTTTAATTCTTTGTTAATTTTTAGTAACACCATTGCTGTAAGTCTAACATATGCACACTTTCTTCTCTTAGCTTGGTTGGTCTATTGGCCCCCAGAACCTGATTAAGCATTTGCAAGTTGTTCACCAGAATACACTGTATACTTGCCCAACTCCATTACAGGTAGGTACACATGCGGCAGAGGAGGTTATTTTCTGGTGTAGCAAAACTGTAGGACTCGCTGCAATGAAACAATAATCACAACAATGACTTCTTAGTCAAAATATATCTTCTGGAGTGCAAGAAGAGGAGACAAATTTGATCAGCTCACCAGACATTTAAAAAAAATAAATCACAGTCTTGCAGATTCTTTCACCTACAAACTGCTGCTTCTTGCATAAAATATGACAATCTTAGTGGTTTCCTAGCAAATACAAATCAAAGTTGTTGCAATAAGGTCTTGCTTTACCAAGCGTTATCTCTGTCTACTAGTTTCTAGTATTCTATGATAAGTTATTATCAATAATGTAAACCTAGCTTCAATTGAGATCGTAAACTCTTGTGTCAAGGACTGTGACTCCTGTATATGATTAGTGCCTAGAAAATGATTGAGTGCTTTGGGTGTTGCCACAGCACAAAGTAACAAACAAATTACACTCTTGGACATAATTTGTGTAATTTGTATATGCTAATTTGCTTAATAAGGGCCAGAATGATAGAAAAATCCATGTGATTTCAGTCGGAAGTGTGTGAGTATCTGTGAATTTACTGAGTGTCCATGAGTACTTTGAACATTGATTATGCTTTCAGGAGGCTTTGGCGCAAGCTTTTTGGATAGACTATAAACGCATGGATGACCCAGACTGCTATTTTTACTCCCTGTCTCGAGAGCTGGAAAGCAAGCGTGATCGGATGGCTCAGCTACTTCAAGAAGCTGGACTAAAGCCTGTCATTCCAGATGGAGGATACTTTATGATTGTTGATGTTTCTACATTAAGTTAGTATGGAGCTTATTAAAAAGGGTGTGGAAAGCAAATATTATAGTTAAGCTGAAACTGCAACTTTCATTTTAAACTGTATTCGCATTTCACATTTGTATAATGTTGTCAGGAGTACTAATTGGAACTGAAATTTCTCTCTGACTTTTGCCTGGGTGTTAGATTTTACAAGCTTCAGCAAAGACTTTGTGATCCTAACTACTGTCTGTGTTTTGCAAAGCTTAGGCAAGGTTTTAGGGAGGATAAAGGAAGTAGATAAAAATTTCTATTTTCAAAAGGTCTATGATTATGAAAAAGTTTAAGCTCCAAGCACATGGCTTAATATCCTGAGTTTTGTACAATTTCTGTTTTGGTTTGTTTATTTATCTTAATCTGAAGTCATAACCTGAAGGCTCTTTGAGGCATTCTGATTTCTAAACACCACAAAATACTACCAAAATTTACAAAACCTTTTGGAAATCCATGTGGAATCCGTGAGAAAACTGCATGTTGCAGTGATTATTGCTGTGCATGCAATAAGTACACTCTTCAGTACCCTCTGCAGTACTGATCCCTCAATAACCCAGACTTGAGGACCTCTTGGAGTACTGCATAGCTTTCTTCTGAGCTACATGTCTGGATTTGCTTTGGATGGAAAGCAGATGCTCGGGTCAGAATGGAAAGGTTCAATCTGTTGACCTATTTTAATTGTTATAGTATATTTTTAAAATTATATTTTAAAATAAAAGCATACATCTTTATTCTTAAGTATTAACTATGATAAAGTGCTGTTAATGAATGCCTTCCTGATGGAGTCTAGGAAATCATACAATGTTTGTTTTAAATTTAATTTTTTTTAGATGTGGATCTCTCTGATGTAGATGAGAAACAACCTTATGATTATAAGTTTGTCAAGTGGATGATAAGGTCTAAGGTAAGGTGTCTTAGTCATACTCTTGTTTTAGAAATGCTTTTTTCTATTGAAAGCAAGAGCGGTGCAATGGTACTTATTGAATAATGTAGTAGAGATAATTCCATTCAAAATATTATTCGGTGTTTATAATAACTGCTGATAATGATGTGGCTAAAATATTGCTAAATGTGCTGAAAATGTACCCTGCAGGTTTGTGTTATGTCCCAGTTCTTTTCTTTCAGCATGCTGAAATGCTAGTTGTACAAAAATACCTTTGAAATGTTTTGCCTGAGAAAAGTAATTCGAATTTAGTTAAGCCTAACTAGTGCCTACAAAACCAAACCTTGTATTTCCCTCACAAGCTGGGAAGGAGAGGTCAAGAAATGGAATAGTAAAATTATCGTGCTTAAAACAGATTTTTAAATACATATATAAAATAAACAAATAATATTTTTGTTTTATGTTTCAGAAACTGTCAGCAATTCCTCTTTCAGCATTCTGTGGTCCTGAGACAAAAAGGCAATTTGAAAAATATATACGTTTTTGCTTCATTAAGGTAAACTTGTGACCTGGGAAGACTTAAGACTCCTAAGAATCAATGTGGTACAGAAATCTGCAAGAAATTGGGTTGGATGGTTTTAGAATTAGAAAGTTAGCTTGGCGTAAAATTCAGCACCAAGTGGCTTCAGCTGTCTTTTTGCTGAGGAATTAAGCTGGATTCTATAATCCAGAAAAGAGAATAATTGTATAACAGAGTGGTATACCCCATGCCCATTCAGTTTCCAACAACAAAAACAGTGAAGAGGTCACCTTCAAGTTTAGCTCACTTGCCTGAGAAGTACATAGGGTTTCACATGAGCTCCAAATTACAAAAGAAAACAAAGACACAGGAAGTTATTTTACATGTTTTTTGTGACCTGGATGACTTTTGCCATTTTGTGAGCACCTCCTTTTCACATATTCTTCCTCCTGTTGAATCTGTTCTTGAAAAGACTGACAGACTTTGGGGACAGGTGCATCAGCTTTGATAAGCCCGCAGCCCTAAGATGTTTCCTGATTGTTCTGTGATAGAGTCAGCATAATGGAACATGTCCAGCTCCTTAATTGTTCTAGTATAAAGATCGGAGCCTCAGCTTGAACCAGTAATGAAGGGGAGTTTCTGCTTGTGTTACTTAGTTCTTTTGATGAGATATAAAGACTATGATAGAAACTGAGCCAGTAACAACCAGGATGAAACTTGCTGGTTGTAAATGTGACTTGCCCAGCATGAGCAGCACTAATCATGTCAAGTTAAAGACTACTTGTATGACTCAACAGGTTGTAGCCAAGCTGCACGACTGGCCCGTGGATAGACTACCCATATTTAGAGGGATTATATTTAAGTAGTTCACAGCATAACTTGGTTGCATGGAGATTTTAAAATCGTAACTGTACACATAAAGATTAGGAAACTATGCTAGCATGTCTCCAATAGAGAGCTGCCAAGTACATCACTGCATAAATGCCAGGCATTTATCTAAGAAATATTGCTTTTGTTAAATTTGATAGTATAAATGCTAAGAAAATGTTATCTTTTAAATATACCTAATAAATATTTGCAAGGAATCAGCATTGAATTCTTTGTGTAGTCTAGATTTGTAACTATAACTGTTAATGAAAAACTGAGAGATATTTATGGGATGCAAGGGAAACTGCCAAATATTGATTTGGGATGATATAACCATGACTGCTACTCTCTTTTCAAGAACTCCACGCTTGCAGTAATAGTGATATTCCTTGTTTTGCAGAAAGACAGCACCCTAGATGCAGCTGAAGCAATCCTGAAGAACTGGAATAAACAGACAGCCTGATTTTTCTTATTGACTCTTCCATCTGGTATAATTATCTAATAGTAGGGGTTTATTGCAAATTTAAGAACAAATTACTTAATACGGTACAAAATTAATATGACATTGTAAATAACTTTGTGCTGCCACCTGCTGAGGAGTTAAAACAATGATTCACTGACGTGTAATGCAACTCAGAGGTTGTTTTCAATCTTTTCAAAATCATTTACTTTTTTCCTAAAAAAAAATAATCTATTGGATTCATGTCTTTTACTGAAATACAAAAATTTGTAGGACTGTGTAAAATAAATAGATGCTACAGGTATTTTAAAACTTATAAGAAAAAAGTGGGAGGTGGTTTTGGTATGGATAGTATAGGAACTAAGGATGAGAATTAACCATCATGGCTTGTGAAACCCAGTAGCCTGCAGTGGAGGAAAATTAAGACATGCCTCATATTAGATAATTGCAGTGACTTTCTACATACATACCTAGCTACCCTGTCTATGCACAAATTGCATCAGTTTAAATAAAGTGATTGAGTTAAATCAGCACAGTATTTATACCATAGCCAAGATTGAAAAGTGCTAAGTTGCATAATTACTATTTTATTTTCCCAAAATAGTCACGTGTGCTGTTCTGAAAGTAATCAGTCCTCAATAAAATTATAATTCTATTCTAGATTCTGTTTACTCGTGTATACCTATTTATTTGTTTATTACATGGATCAATCTATGAAGCAAAATAAAAGACCTTGCTTTAGAGGGTCCTTCACAATCAGATGTACAGTGACATAATTAATCCTATTATCCTTTTTTTAGCATGTTCAGAACATTCAGACCTTCACACCAAACATTTAAAACTCTTTAGATGTAGGGGGAGCATGGAGATGGGCCTAATACTGTGCTGTGGAGCTGAACTAACTTTGTTTCAAGCTCAGCTGATAAACGACTGTTTCAAAAGAGATCAATATGGAGGATTCCTTTCTAGTTGCCTCTGATTTCAGTTCTCTCTGCAACCTTTTCATCTGTTGATGGGTCTCCAACTAGAAGCTAATTCAGGTAGCTAACCTTTTATGGCTGTGTGTTATGTTCTCTGTGTTGTTTCTATATTCTTCCCACAGGCCTTTTGGTGGAAAAACTGAACAGACTCAATAGCTAGTTTTGCAAGTATTTTACTCATTCTGTGACCACACAGCTGGAATCTTAACTGAATTCCATCAGACTGTGACTATGGCCAGGGTCTGAAAAAAAAGTATAGAAACTGGACTGTGAGAACAGCTGCAAGGCTTTTTCATGAGTACTTCTTGGTCTTGGGCTTTGGGGAGTCCAGTAGCTGGGACTTCTATAGTCCTTGTGGCGGTCTTGCACTGCCATTCCCCAAATCTCACCAGAAAATGGTTGGCTGGTATTTTTAAGGTGGTGTGTAGTCTTTGTGTAGAAAAATCAATTTAGTAGGTAAAATGACATAACTGAAATTTTAGCATGAATTTCATTTGAAAATTCCTATGTTAAATTTCAGGAGGAACTATTTTTTTAAGATACTAAATTTCTGTGAAATCTACACTCTTTTACAAAGAGTTTAAAATCTGTTTATTTAAGTTGCACTGGGGAGCTGTGCTTTGCAGGAACTAAGAGGGCAGTGCAATATTCTGTTGAGCTGCATGATAATTTGGGAAAGGAAAATGTGAAAGTCTGTTGCTTTAATTGAAAAGTAAACTTTTATAAAATTGAGCAGATTTTTCTAGCATAAATACATGGTAAAAACACAGGCTTCTATGAAATGTTTGTATGATTATATGAATCAAAATTTTCTAATTTCTTAAGCCTCTGAAATGATAAAATATTTTAATTTTGGTTTCTTGTCCTTGAAAGAGGTGCTTCTCAATGCAATTAAGCCTTACACAAGTAATATTATTTTCATCATTGTTATATATTAAAATTTTAAAAAAAATCATTGCATGATGCTTCTCTTGAAGATAAGACTTTTCCAAAAGACTCTCATTGGCAACTGGGACACCCTATGCAAAATCAGTCTAGAATATGCATGAGAGGAAAAATGATATGCAGGGCTAAAGAGGAAATTAATAAAACTATAGCAAAATAATTTTTCCATGGTTATGTTTGACTGTTTCAAATACCTCATGAGTATGCTAATACCTCACCTGCTAAAGCACCAAATTTGAGTTGGGACGCACAGATGGCTGATGTTCAAAGAGAGCTCTACGTTGTGTTTAGGTGCAGAGCCTTACTCGTGTACTGGTTTTGGCTGGGATGGAGTTAATTTTCTTCATAGTCACTAGTATGGAGTGATGGTTTGGATTTGTGCTTAGAACAGCGTTGATAACACACTCGTTTTAGTTGCTGCTGAGCAGTGCTCACACGGCGTCAAGTCCTTTTCTGCCCCTCAGACTGCCCTGCCAGTGAGTAGGCTGGAGGTGCATAAAAAGCTGGGAGAGGACACAGCTGGGACAGCTGACCCCAACTGACCAAAGGGATCTTCCAGACCATATGACATCATGCTCAGCAATAACACTGGGGGGGGGGGGGGGGGGCGGGGGAGGGAGAGGTTAACGAGGGGGCTGGTGCTCAGGGGCTGGCTGGGAATCGGTTGCTTGGTGGTGAGCAGTTGTTTTCATTTGCATCACTTGTCTTTCTTGGGTTTTATTTTCCTATCTCTTTGATATTCCCCCCTCTCTTTTCCTTAAATTTTTAAATTATTATTATTACTATTTTAATTATTAAACTGGTTTTATCTCATTACACAAGTTGCTCTCTCACTTTCACCCTTCCAATTCTCCCCTCATCCCACCCAGGGAAGGGGAGTGAGCGAGCAGCTGTGTGGTGCTTAGTTGCTGGCTGGGGTTAAACCATGACGCTTATGTTATAGGACCCCATTCTATGAGATTTGAGTAGTTTAAATTTCCTTTTTCCTATTTTGTCCAGGTGCTGTAATGTAGTCATCTTTTTGTTTCATCAAATGTCTGAATGCATAAGATGCAACATACCAAGCATAATTCAGCTGCTCTGGCTATTTGTTGTTTCCTTCATTTGCTCCTTTGAGGCATTTGACTGACATCTGCTATTTTAACAAAATGCCCACTGGCTAAATCAACAAACCATTACAAAGGACCTTTAAACATGCAAGTAAGAACCAGTGACTTGTTTTCATTAATGTACTGTTCATTGTGTTTGCAAAGGCATGTGAATATCCCATTGCATTATTGTTGAAATGATGCTGGTAATACTAGCAATGTAAGAATTGCAATTTAATGGCAGTTTAATTACACATTTTTATTACTGACAGTAGCTAGTGTGAGATGCTTTGGGTGAAATTTTAAGAACCTCCTGAATGACCAATTAAGTTTTAAAATAGGATTATTGTTGTAACTACAGTGATGGGAAAGAACAGATACAGCTGGGGACAGCAAAGTGAACTTTCCGTAAGTTATTAAAATGATCTGTTGTTGACAGAGACTCTTAATGGTGATATTCCCATCTGTCACATCAACCACTTTTTTTCTGCTGCTTGTGGACAAAGCACTTGAAAAATTGTTGCAGATGGGGAATAAAGAAATGCTGAGATATGTTCTATCATATTTTTTGCAACATTTCTGAAAATGATTGTCTTTCTGTGGGTGGAAATTAAACTCTTTTGATTCTAGTTAATGAGAATGGGGTCAGGAGGGACCCACTGTTGACAGTGATTGCCAGCAGAAGATCTTTGTAATAGAACAAATTATATGAGAAGCCACGACAAAGCTGGAAAGCTTGATGGGCCTGACAGTGCTGGTGGGGCACATCTGTTGCAGACACCGCTACGTACACATTTCAGGGGTTATGGGGAAACTTAACACCGCGTGCTGTATTCGTATTGACAGTTACACTGATTTTTTTTTTTTCATTACTGTTTCATCTTTTGGGTTTATTGAGCATTTGTGAAAAAGGTCATTGCAAATGGGAAAAGAGAAGCTTTAAATTTCTATCTTAGCATCTGTATCTTCTAATAGTTCAGCTTCCTTTTATTACAAAAGGTGTATAGATATTTTTTAAAACTAAGGAATGTGTTGGCAAGTTCAAACTAGCTCATTTTCACCCAGCACACAGCATTTCAGTCGGCAGAAGAGTGTTTAGAAGCTGTGTGATAATGAATTTGACTTAATATTAGCAAGTATTAAGAGAACTTTACAACCCTGCTGAATTTCCTTCTTTGAGCTAGCAAATTGAAAAATACTTGTTATATAGTGGAGATGTGGTGTGAACAGTCCTTTGTATCTGATTAATAGATAGCTAATTTACAACTGTCCAGAGACTTCAATCTGGATCCCTTTAATGCATTGAAGTAATGGCACTTTCCAAAACCTGTAGATGTTCCTGTCCTATTCATCCCTCTCGTTATCATTGAGGAGAGGCTCGTGCCATAGGAATAGGGTTTTCTTCTGCTGTTTTACAACTTGGGCTTGAAAACCTGTTGTTGCTGCTCAATACACAGACTAATTTCGCATGAGGATAATCTCTTGGGGAATTAGAGTCTGGTCTGGACCCCAGTGCTGCAGGGCTTTGGTCTGGTATCAGTTCTTGCAGGTTTCTCCTCCACCTTGGCCTGACGTTTGCTGCCCAGGTGGCTGTGAGGGGGGTTGACAGAAGGGGAACAGATCTCGTCACGTGTAGGGTGACCTGGGGAACCTACAGGGACCAACAGGCACGTCAGGCTGAGCGTCCGTGCACGGCCCCTTTGCCAAGGGCTTCCTCGAGCCACAGCCAAGCTGCCCGACACCCCCGGGTCCTGCAGAAGGGCCAGGTTTTTCTTATGGTGGCATCAGCTGAGTGGTAAACCAGAACAGCTGGAGCAGCTGATGCCAGTAAATGGGGGACTAAACTTGTCTTTTCTTCCCCTTTCTGGGAATTGGCCTCTGCTGGGTCTCAGCTCCAGCAGCCAAGAACACGTTATGCCCCAGACGCTTCTGTGGAAACTCCAGCAGTTTTGCTTAAACTCGTTTTCTGCGGTATTTCACCCAACTGATGAGTCTGGCCGGAAACGGGGGATGCGGAGGGGGGTCCCAGGCGCAGGGGTGACAGCCCGGTGACGTGCGGGCTGCGCGGCCGTGCTCCGCCCGGGCGCTGGAGGTTGCCCAAGGCCGGAGGTTGCAGCTCAGCCTCCCACCGCGCTCGACTGTGAAGTGACAGGGCCTGTCCGAGCCCACGGCCCTCGATTTCGGTCCCTGAGCCGCCCTGGGTGCCGGGGGCCCGGTCCACAGGCTCGCTCCCGCCCTCGCCATTCCCCCGGGTGGCCAAGCCCTGCCCGTGGGCCCGCCTCCCTGCGCTGACTCAGCGGTGGGTTCTGCCCGGGGACGCCGCAACCAACCAGCCCCAAGGGGCGGGCGGGGCCTTGCGGCTCGCGCCCGTTTGTCCCTCCGCGCCACCCGTAGCGCGCGTGCCCGGCCGGCCCCGCCCGGCGCTGTTGCGATATAAAAGGGGTGGAACGTTGCGGCGGCGCTTGAGTGCACAGGGGCGCTGCGGCACGAGGAGATAAGATGGCGTCGACCAGCCGGTACGGGAGGCCGGCCGGGGCGCTCGGAGGGGCGCGTGCGGAGGAGGCCCGCGAGGGAGGGAGGGGGGGCGGGAGGGGCTCCGCCATCTCTCTCTGTCCGTGGTACAGGAGGGAAAATGGCCGGCGTTTGCCCCTGCTGCTGCCTGGGGAGGAACCGCTCGCCGTCGCCGCCCTTGCCCGGCTCCGGTGTCCCCTGGCTCGACGCGGCGCTCTCGGTTCGCAGCGCCCTTGGTCGCTTTCCGGCTTCCCGTGTCGCCCTGTGCGCGGCTCCTGGGGCAGCAGCAGGCCAAGGAGGGCCGCGGCGGGCCGGGCCTCACCTCCCTGGTCCTCTCCGTGTGGGCCGGGCCGAGCGGCTTCTGAGGGGCCGGAGGTCGGGAGTGCCGGGGGGGTCTGAGCTACCCCGCCTTGCTGTTTCGTGTCGTTATTAACCGGTAGCTCTCCGAGAGGAAGCGAGCGTTTTAGGGGACTTGGTGGCCGTTTGTGACTGGATTCCGGGGCCCCTCGTTAGTCAGAGCTCGGTGTCACCGGCGCTTGTGATCAAGCCCGTCTTCCTGTAGGGTCGAGCTCTTCCCTCGGCAGTGTCTTACCGAGCGCGGCTCCGGGGGAGCGAGAGCTGCCCTCGGTCCGGGGTGTTGCGTGCCCAGGGCCGTCGGACAGGTTACCGGGTGCCTTCCCTGGTACCGGGCACGGCCTCCGAGCCGGGGTGGCTGCTCCCTGCCTCGGTTATCGAGTCCTGAAAACAGCTCTGAGGCTCCCACCCTAAATCCGTGCCGGCACCAGTCGGTGGCCAAACGGGTCTCGGGCCCCGAATTAGTCTTTTTCCCTGGAGCGGTATCGGGGTTTTCTTTCAAGTCGGGAATGAAGGCAGGCCCATGGAGTGGGCTGCGCAGGACTCTCTTACTCCTGCTAAACCTGTCCTAGGGTCGAGGGAGTGCTTCCTGCTAGTCTTAGTGCAACTCGGGAGCTGTTTGCTGAGATGGACCTTTACGCACCTGCCATGCATTTTCCTTCAGTATAGTCAACTTAGTGTGTTGAACCTGTATGTTGCAAGGAGTACAGTATATAAGTCTAGATAAATGAGTTAAAATTAGGATAGGAAGGCTAATTTTTACAATGGTTTGTGCAGGTGAAGCCTGAAATAAAACGCTGTTAGTATTCTTTCAGGCTTCTGGATTTTATTTTTTTCTTTCGCTTAGTGTGTCGCTAGCTGTTTGTGTAATGCCAAACATCAGATGATTGCACATGCTTTGTCAACAGTTTTGTCATATGAAACTATAGGCTGGGAATAGCTTCTCACTGCTTCTTGGAAAGTAGTTTAAAGAGCTTTTATGTAGTATTTTGAATATAATTTGCACCTGAAGATCTTGTGTGTACATGCTCTTTCTGTAGGCTTTAATATTAATAGTGATGTGATTTTCAGTTTTGGTTTCAAGTCTTAGATATTTTTCTGAACAGTCACTGGATTGAAATATTTGGGGTTTGTTTGTTTGTTTTTGTGTTTGTCGTGGTTTAACCTCAGCTGGCAACTGAGCACCACACACCTGCTTTCTCACTTCCCCTGCACCTTCCCCCAGTGGGATGGGGGAGAGAAGAGAATCAGAAGAGGAAAAATTGAAAAAGTTCATGGGTTGGGATAAGAACAGTTTAAGAATTGAAATAAAATGATAATAATACTATTACTTTATATTGAAAAATAAAATAACAAAGAGAGAGAAATAAACACCAAGAAAGACAAGTGATGCAAATTAAAAACAATTGTTCACCACCACCTGACTGATGCCCAGCCTGTCTCTGAGCAGTGGCCCGCCTCCGGTCAGCTTTCCCCCTAATTTATATGTTGAACATGACGTCATATGGTACGGAATATCCCTTTGGCCAGTTTGGGTTAGCTGTCCTGGCTGTGTCCCCTCCCAACTTCTTGTATGGCCCCAGCCTCCTTGCTGGCAGGGAAGTATGAGAAGCTGAAAAGGTCTGTGACTTAGTGTAAATAAACACTGCTTAGCAACAACTAAAATATCTGTGCGTTATCAACATTATTCTCATCCTAAATCCAAGCCAGCATTATCCCAGCTACTAGGAAGAAAATTAACACTGTTCCATCTGAAACCAGGACAATGCTTTTGACTCATCAGAAATATCTAAAAAGTAAAAGTCAAGATGGAATGTATAGATTAGGCTGAAGTAATGGACTAGTGGGGAAGGAGGGGACTCGGATTAATTTAAATTTTAATAGGATGTTTTCTACAGTTGAAAGTGTTAGTAGTTATTTTTTGGCACAATCGGATTTAGGTTGGCGGGTCCCTGTGACAAATTTTTGTGATCATCCTCTGTACCCTCTGCTTTTTAGCTTGAGCAAAATGGCTTTGTTGATTATACAGGCTCCCAACTGTAAATATTTATTATTCTAATTTTGAAATAGTGGGTTTTAACAGAATTAGTGAACAGTCATTAGCAGCTTGAATGAGGTATTTGCTTTAAAAACATTTGGTTAGAAGCAACTGGTCATTACGCTGTAGTCAGTTGTGTTAAATATTGCTAGTGCTTTATAGTAAGTTTTTTTTATATCTGCTGTAATTCTTGAAGATGCACGGGTGTGAAAGAGATACTTCTTTTCAGAAGCAGTTGTCACATAATCCCCTTCATGAGCTGGTTGTTTTTTGTTAAGATCTCTCACAATTAATGAGTTGCTTAATTAAAAAGGGGATTTTTTTCTTCAAATACTTAAAAATAGTAAAACAGTGATAGAATCCGCTATTTTCTAAAAATATATGTTGTGTATGCACTAATTCCTGAATTAAGGACGTGATAAGTAATATTGATCCAATTGGAATGAGTGAGAATGCTTATTTGGAATGAAGCAATCACCACTAACATTTTTGGAAATTCATTTAGTGGTAGACTGCGAGTTAGACTACACTTAATCAAGTCTGTTATTTAGATTTTTGATGTTTTAATTTGAAGTGGTTTTGGTGTATCTTGTAAGATACATCACAAAAAACTTGGAATTGAAGATAACCTGAAGTCTTGATCATCAACTGTAGTGTTACAGCATTTAAATAAAAGGTGAAGTTCAGGTGTTTAGGTTAATATTTTATCATTCAGATCACTGTAAATTCTGTATACTTAAGAGTTCCTTGCTGAAAAGAACAATTTAATACTTTTGGATATGCAGCCTCCTTGATTAAAGTAATTAATACTTATAATTTTTGTTTTTTTCATAGTTTGGATGTTCTTCCCAGAGTGACCTGCCCAAATCATCCAGATTCCATTTTAGTAGAGGATTACAGAGCTGGTGATATGATTTGTTCTGAGTGTGGGCTAGTAGTAGGTAAGTAGCTATTCATATTTTTATGAATTACCATATAACTTAAATTGTGTATGTAAACGTGTTTTCCCACGAAACTGCTATATGATAATTTGAGCGTTAAAAGGCTTTTTCTTGATGCCTAATTTTTTTCTTTTGTGGTACTTTGTTGGCTAAAAGCTTACTGGTTTTAATAGTTTGTCTTCTGGTAACTTCTTGCATTATGAAAAGACTCAAACGCTCTCTAGATTAAAAATTTAAAATATGTTGTGATTTAAAATATATTGGAATATTGAATTAGAATATTGTGCAGTCTAGTCCAGTATTCTGGTTTAATCATGACTGTTGTTTCAGTCAGGGAAGTATAAGAAATGTAACAAAAGCTCTTTGTCAAATGACTTGCTTACAAAAAAAATAATCTCAGTTTCCCATTAGTTAGAGGTTATCTTCTACCCTGAAGGATTTCTGTTTATATCCTTGCCAGCACCTGTTTTTGTTAATTACTTCTCCTAAGGCTTTTAATGCTATCCAAAGTAAATATTCATTTTTCCTCCATAATTTTTCTGAGCTCTTTTACTCTGTTCATGTGGCAGCAACTTCCACAGGTTAAACTGTATTTCTAGGTATAATTGAGTATTTAAAACGAAAGACCTTTTAGGCCTTTTTTGTCTTTGAGTGAGAGGGAGAGAGAATCATGTTGTCATAGAACATGCTGCGTATTCATTTTTGTGGATCTTTTGTAAGATGAGCATCATCTTATTGTCTTAATTCCTTTTGCATGGGAAACTTTTCATGCTCCTCTTGTGATCATTCTTTAAACCTCATTTATTTCTATTGCGTTTTTTTTACACATGCCGTGACCCAAAAGAAAGTCCTCTGTTTTGAGGGTGCATGTTCAGATGATTCATTCAGTGGTGCTAAATATTTCAGATGGTTTTATATCCTTCTCTCCTGGACTGTGGTGATTTTGTTTTGACTCTCGTCTTGCGCTGAATGAAAATGTTCATACAGCTGTTAGCGTAAAGCTAAAGGTTTAGTAAGTTGCAGCAAAAGTAGTACTATTTTAGCCATGCAAGTAAAATAGTTATCTTTTGTTTATGCAAAAAGCAAACTTCCACATAGCTTATTAAAGTAAACGTAAAATTATTATAACTTGAGTACCAGTTTCCTTGAAACTTCTGAAACCATTTTAAAAGGCTAGGGGGAAGATTGTTACTTTTTGTTAAAAGGAGTACTGGTTTAAATTGCATAAATTCAGATAAAGATAATGAATCCTAACAAATTTGCTGGTTAAAACCTATTGAAATACGGTAATAGGGTTCTAAGTTACTGCTTAAAAATAGTTTGGTCGATGTTCAGGTCATTGTGTGGCTGCCATATAAGTTGAACCAAAGTTTAGAAAAGCCCATCTTGATCAGTTCGTAACTTTTAAGATAATGCTGGTGTTAGAAGAAGAGAGAAAGGTTTTGCTTGATATATTTCATTTTTAGGAACTTCGGAGTTTATTAGAAATCTCAATTCATGTATCTTCTATTACCCAGTGACAAGGTATTCTTGCTTTAGAGTTTTACTCTCTGGTCTCTCCTGAATCAATAGCATTGGAGGTTTCTTTAGTTTGCATTATCAGTATTTTTGATGAGCAGAATCATTAGAATATTAATACAAACTTTTTCTGAGTTGAATTTTAAAAATGGTCTTAGTCCTCTTTACAGCCAGCATTACTAGTAGAGTAGAGAGTGTTTTTTCTTTAAGCATGCGGTGTTTTTTAAGTAGGTCTTTCTATGGATTTATCACTAAAAAGCTTTAATATTTACCTTTGTAGTGCTGATTGTTCTCATTCTGTCTTGCCTTCCTTCAGCAATTTAGTTTACCTGCATATGTCCAATTCATTAGCTAGAGTATCTAGGAGCTAATTAAATCAGATGAAGATAAATAATTGAAGAGCGCATGACCAAACAGAAGTGTGAACATTCAACGTTTTCTTTTCTAGCCTGTTAAGAAATTTAGACGTGGAGAAAACCAGATCCAGTTCTTGATGCCTGTTTTCTGGAGATGCATGTGAAGCAGGGACATTTTGAAGACAAAATTTTGTTTCCAAATGAGAAAACTTTCATGTATCTGGTGCAGATTCTATGATACGTGTTTCCCTTAAAAGTAGTGATTTCATTGCCGATTCTTACATAGAAAAGTCATGGATTTCTGTTTCAAGGCTTACATAGGTCATGATGCGTAGCTCATGGGGAATAGGGCCCACTCAGAATATATTTTGAGGTGGACTGGAAGTTAGTGAGGCCTTTATCGCTGAAGGGGATTGATTAGAACAGTTAAAAACCCCAAGAGACTCAATATACTCTATAGCCAAAGAAGTGTTACAGGTTTATTTAAAAATATTGTGATTTTGGTGTCTGCGGAGGACTGCTGGTGTGTATGGGGCGGAATGGTGAATGCTGAATTTGTGCATTTATTTTACTGCTGTAAAGTACATAGTGATGTCACTTCACTGTTGTGGTTTTTTTTTTTTGTTCTTATTTACTGGTTTTGGTGCAATTTGGCTGAAATCAGAGCAAAGAGTCTTTGACTAAACTAAGTGTATTTCCACTTGATGTTTTTCTTGCTTGCTATGGCAAAGTACTAAAGTTTCACATTTGTAGAAAAAGAATGAGTTTGTTAAATGTAAAACAATGTGTCATGCAATAAAAGAGCTGGTCCACAGATAATTTCTAGGTTTTGTAATCAATCTTCTGGGAGTATGAGGTGAAATCAGTATTGATAGTTTTATGACTGAGGTTGTATTTATCAGGTCTGTAGCTGAAAAGGTGAAGCAATGGAAAAGTTTTGGGGAGCAGGAGGCTCAGAGAAGGAAGAGCTGATCTCTTCAACAGTTCAATTCCATGTCTTAGGCAGTGCTATATATTGGAAATACTGCTTTTTAATGGATTTGTGAGAGATTTTTAATCAAAGTTGTTTTGTACTCATAGGTGTTGTTCTTAGTGTCTCATTAAGATTGAAATTTTAAGTTAAATACTGCTTCTTTGCACAGCATTTTTCATTTGTTCTAAATAAACCGTGCTGTTTTGCTGTGCAGTATTAAAACAATTAAATCTTGTAGTGTCAGTATGACTGAAGCTGGTGGCTGTTTTATTATTGCTTCAAAATGTAACTTCAGTCTATTAAAAACTCTCATTTGCCTTCTCACTGTTACCTTTTGTGGGTTAGTTTGTGCTCCGTCCTTTCATGGTAACTGTTTCCAACTTGTTAACTTTTCCTCCTGGTTATTGCCTTTTGCAGGAAAGGCAGTTGGAGACCTAAATTGCAAGTGTCCATGGAATTTTGATACTAATCTGGATTGACATCTATCTGAAACTTTACAAGTCTGTGTCTGAGTTTATCTGCTGTCATAAGTCTTGTGTTTCATTATACATACTTTTCTGAAATCATTCTGGGATATGTGGTATGGTGAGTATTCATGTGCTGGCTTGAGAATTCACCAACAGAGTTCTTAGGGTTTGGAGAAGTAGTCCTGTATTCGTTTAAAATGTTGACCGTATCTCATTCTTCAGACAGACTTGGTGTGGGGAGAGGTATTTTGTTCAAGAACACAAGGCTAGTAAATCCTCTTTCCTGACAGGTAAATATTTTGCTTACTACCTTTTAGGCAGTAAAAAAGGCTGGAAGTCAGCTGATATGCCAGAAAGGGTTGAAGAAAGCAGAATCGAAGTGCAATACAAAACACTGAATTTTCTTGATGTGTAGCAAGGTGGTGAGCTGAATTTCAGAGGGGAATGAGCCTAGTGGCGTGTACAGCTGTGTAGTATCTCAGCTAGACAGGAATACCTTTCTGATCTAAGACTTAAACTTCTGTAGTTTCATTAAACATTGTCTTAGTGTGCAGGAGTTGGAGCAGTGAGGAGTTTATTTTCAGCATTTAGTAAGTGATGTTTCTCTAACTGGTTAGCTCTGTCTGCTTCAGTGGGCAGGTATGGCTTAGAGGAGAACAGTGCTCTTGTGTGGAGTCATTTTGGATAGCCTTCTTAAATAAAAAAGCAGAAGTCTTTCCTTCGACATGTATCAACTTGTTAAAGCTTTGAGTCAGATTATGACCTATATTCAGATGTTTATTCCGTGTTCTGTTCAGTGAAAGAATTTTGGGGAAGAATGTTCAATAGCTTGTGGTCAGCAGTAAGGCTGTTAAAAAATTCTGTCAAAATATTTGGTTGGCTAATGCTTCTGAAAAGTTTGAGATATAAATGGCACATATTAAATTCAGGTGTGGTCTATGAAGAATAGGTAAGATTTAAGTGTACCACAGATGCTTTTTTCTCTACAATATGACCAACAAGGAGGAAGGGGTTTCACGATTGCCTCTGTGCTGGCCACCCCCATTACTCAGGATGTCTGCCATTAGGGATAAGATTGATTGCATCTATACACAGATGCTTGTTTTCTGAAAACCAAAGAAACATGGTTTTGTTTGTTTGAGTTTGTTATTTTTTTTCTTTTTCCCCAGCTGTTGGTAAGTGGAGGTGCTTAAGTACTTCTGTCTGGGACCCAGTAGAGGGCAGTTATGCTGTTAAGGTCTGTTCTAGTCCCTGTACCTCTCAATGGTGAAAAATCTTTTCATGTTTGGGTGTATGTTCATGGTTACTTCCTTCTGTGAATGTTGTCCACATTTAAAACTAAGATGTGAAATCTCATTTTAAAATATTACTTAAATAGGCAAAAATCTTCAGATAGGGATGTGTATTAGCACCTTACTGGTTACTGCTTCCGCACTGGGTGTCCAGAGCACTAAAAAGTGACTGACAAAAGTTAGTCCTTGCAAATAAAACTCTTTGCATCCACAGGAAAGCTAATTAAATAGAAATATAAACTTAAATAATGAAACTTAAAGAAATTCTGAGTAGTTGACTTTTGCATGAGCGTTCATGGAGGGTTGATTTACACAGGGAATTTGTAATATGAAGAGAGTAATTTGCTAGCCTTTTTCAGTCAGGATTTCAAATAATCTGTGTTTTAAGTCTAACCCATGTCAGTTTTAAAGACGAGGGTGATGGTTCTAGCTGTTTCAGCCACAACACTTGTAACAGTGGAAACTTAGACTTTAGATGTCAAAAGTTGGCATCTTTGGTTAGGCTTTGTAATAAGCACCACTCTTAGCATACTGTGTCCTGGAGATTTTCTAATTGGTGGGTTCTAGACTGGGAACCAAAGGTGTTTGAGAGCCACTATGAAGAATGCTTCTATTAGTTGAAATACTAGGCTTATCTAGTGGAGTTACAGTAACATTTTGAATCATCCTATTTAGGGAATGTTTTTTACTTGCATCCTTATTAGATTGGCCAAGTGATTTAGGGCAAATAAAGGCTAGAAAATATCTGAAGTCCTCTGGAAGGAGAGTTCAAAGCCTCTTGTTTTTGTGATATAGCGTAGATCAGGCACAATATTTTTCATTGAGATTCTGTAGTTTGGAGCGTTCTTTGCAAATACTCGAGCTGTTTGTCTTTTAAAAGCCACAAGTCCTGGAGAGGTGTAATTTCAACTGACCAGACTTGTCCACCAGATTGTTTAATGCTTCCTCCAAAATTATTACAAGTCTGGGCTTAGAAAGCCTGGAAATCCTTTTAAAGCTGTCATCATTTTGATATGCAGGAGCTGCTAAGCCTTTGTTCCTGTAACAGTCATTTGCCTGTAGTGCTGTACTGCTTCAGTCTATAGTTGCCTAAAGGTACTGATATGATGCTGTTGATGTCTGGAAACTAGTCGAAGTATTCTGTGGATTTTGTTGTGTGTGGGTGTTTTTCTCAAAGCCTGTTCTGGTTCTGTTTGTGATTTCAACTGAGTCTTGTGAATAGGCTGGTATTGCTGGTGGTGATGATGCATTTGCGATGCTTACAATTTATTGAAAACAAGATAACTTTTTTGCAAAGAATATTGTTATCTTACAAAAGGCTGGGAATTTTGTACAAAAAGCTGTGACTGAAATTGTGGGGTTTTTTTCCCCAAGAGTTTTATTCTTTGGTAACATTTAATACATTTGGTCTTAAATAGAAGTTCTAAAGCTGAAAACTGGGAAAAAAAAAGTTGAGTTTATGTTTTGGAAGCTGTGAAATTGAATACTGCTGTACAGGGCAGTGCATTAGCTAATAAATAGAACGTGGTGGAGCATGTTAAAGGAGAAGCTGCTGCCTGAGCATTCACACACGGTTCATGGTGATGTTCACACACACTTACTCTTGGGCACTCTTCCTCCTTTTTCAGGCTTGACCCTAGGTTTCTCACAGGTGTTGGATTTTATAAAATAATTAATTTAATTGAAAGGTACAGCAGCAAGAACAGCCTGGGCCAGGTGCCTCCAAAGAGAGGGACACCAGAACAGTGTGTGAATGCTTGGGCAGCAGCTTTTGCTTTTACAGATACCTGAAGTAGTGTCTAACTCTAGGCTCCTCAGTACAAGACAGACAGAGACTTGCTGGAACAAGTCCAGCAGAAGGTTGCAAAAGTGATTTAGGGACTGGAGCATCTTCTGTACGAGGAGAAGCTGAGAGCTGAGCCTGTTAGCCTAGAGAACAGAAGGCTCTGTTCAGCACGGCTCTGTGTAGTTATATTTCTTCACAATTCTCCTCAGCTTGTAGTCTGCTACGTGGGTTTTTCATTGTAGTTTGTCTCAGCACCTCATTACTCTGGTTAATACGGAGTTGACAGAAATTAATTGTAATTCTATATTTTATTTTTTTTTAATTTGGCATTGTAAAATGCTTTTAATTAAAAGTGTAATATATGTGCTCACTAGATGGCAGCAGATTCCTTAACCAACTGTAAGAATGAAACATTTGCAGAAACAACAGGTACTTGGGTACTTTAAAGTGCAAATAAACTTTAATTTCCATATTCATTTTAAGATTAAAATACTAATTAATGGTATGTAGAGCTTGATGCGAAGTACAGCTAACATTAGAGCTCCTCTGAAATACCTTCTCAAACATTTCAAGACTGGATATGGAAGATAACATCACTTGAGGCTTGAATGTCCTCCTGTTCCTTGTTTTAATTAAACATCTTCAATTTGCAGCTATATTGTCTTCATATAACAGATAATACAAAATGCAAAAAGAATAAAATATGTGTATTATGAGTTATTGCAAGTGGAGTGCAACATTAAAATAGCTGATATTATTTCTCTGTAAATATGTGATTACAAATTCAGAGCTTGTCAAGTGAAAATATTTTCCTTTGAGAAAGCACTTTCTATTTTTAGGAGGGGAGTAAACATAAATAATTTGTGATGTGTAGGAATTTTAAGGTAACATTTAGAAACTGTTCAAAGTGATACTTTAATTTTTGATACTGACCTGAGTTTACTCTTACATTTCTGTAGCGCATGCTCTTTCCCTTTGGCAGTTGTGAAGAAAAGTAACCTCGGTCTGAGGTTTTCCGTTCTGAATAACAGTTCTGCATTTTACTAAATGAGCTTTTCAGATGGTGGATAACCTGAGTCGGTGAAGTTTGCAGTGTGTATTTCCACTAGAGCAGCCTATGTGTTAGTCTATTAGACTGTATTTTAAAGAGTAACTGAAGACTGGAAGAATGGTTTATGAAATGAAATGGGGCAATGGAGAACAACTCATACGCTCAGAAAGATAGTTCAGGCTGTCAGACAGGAGATGGGTTCCACAAAGATGTGGTCCTGTAAACTGTGGGTTTTGTATGTGCTTCAGAGGAGGAAGCTAAGGAGATGAACTCATCTGTTTGATCAAAATTAAATAAAGGAGTGTCTAATGTAACCATATCTAGTGAAGCTTATTTTTGTTCAAAAGGACTGCATCAAAAGGAAGTAGTGAAGAGAATATGCAGCCACTCCCATACTTACCGCAGCTCGATACCATTACCAAAACCAATACAATAATGATGTGAGAAAGCAGAAACAATTTTATAAGGCACTTATTGGGAGCTTTTTTTACTCTGACTTTTGACTGTCAGACCTCTTTTCCAGGTGCTTTAGGAAAGTCAATCAGTAGTGTATGACCAGCAAATTCAGTTTAGGAACTTTATGTTAACTCAGGACCAGTCTTCAAGGCTGATTCCGTACACTACTTTCTGTAATGCTGACTTGATGGCTTAGGGTGGAGCTTAATTGCATCTGTACTAAGGTCACGGTTCCAAAGTATTATTTTTTTTTTTTTTTGTTCTGAAGAGGTTAAAAATAATAAATGCCACACTTCCACACTTTTTTTTTTTTTTTGGTGTAGAATGGGATCATTAGCTGCTTGCAGCTGAGTATCTTTTCCATCTGTGGAAACCTTTTCGTGTATTTGTTCCATTTTCATTAATATTTCTAGCTTGTGTCAAACTTTCATAGAAGCCTTTTGAAAGATGGAACGCACTTCCTAGGGTCTCTGTATATTTTAAATAAGACACTGAGAGTATGCAGACAAACTTTTTCCTGCAATAGCAGATTTTTTGGCAGAGTAAAGGTATTTGCATACTGCATCTTTAATTACACAAATGCTTTATATTCAGTGATTTGTTCTACTTAATCTTTTCTCACTCTGAAATAGTAGTTTCAGTCCTCTGTTTGTACTATGTTTGCCAAAGCAGGCAGTGATATAACACTTTTTTGTTAGAGCAGGAATGGTTCATAACTCACAAGAGGCAGATCCCTGAGTGAGTCATTTAGGTCATTCCCACTTGTGTGGAAAAAATATTACATCATTGCTCTGTACTCAGTGTTCTATTTATACCATGCCAGAATTTTAAGTACATTTTGCTTTTTTTAGATGTTGTAAACAGTATTGGGGGGTTGTCTTAAAGTAGAGTTACTGCTAGGCCATAGAAGGAGCATTACTGAATCAAATATTTACAGAGAGTCCAGGAGCTAGAGGAGCACGCTGTCTGCTAATTTAAGCTTGCAAGGGGGGGGGGAGGGGAAGACCTTTCTAACAGAAGAAATGGATCTGTGCCTTCTTTTACTCTGCTATATTCTTAAACTTCTAGTTTTTGATTACCTGCCCCCCTGGCCTTGGTTTTCATTATAGCAGTAAATAAAGGTGGAGCATAGCTGTGAACATGTCTGCCAAACATTGGTGAGAAAACCTCTAACCTAAATTTGTTCTTTCTGGTTGTGAAGATTTCTTATGGTTCCTTCGGAGCTTTCAATTTCAAGCGTATTCTTTGCATAATTTTACGTTAAGAATAAAGGTCCTCATTCAGAATAGATCCCTCCCCCCCAAGTAATTGTGCAGCTGGATCACTCTGTGCATTGCTCCTGCGTTTTCTTCAGCTTCATATCTTGTATTACCATTGTTTGGAGAGCGCATTTGTCTGTCTGCTTATGTTTTCACCAGGTTAAATCAACCTTTGTGGTTTCATACTAAGGGTTACGTACCGGAAATTTTTCTTGCAGTCAAAGCTACTTACTTTTTGCAGACATTTCTTTCACAACATACTTAAACACTGATAAAGGTAGTGAATTTTTTCCTTGAGTTTAGCAAAGCAGGGTGACAGTTATATTGAAGTTTCTTCTGATATCCTACACAGAGCTGTAATCTGCTTTTACTGAAAAACCACTAAGAAAGGTGCTCTTTTTGTGCTTTTCTGTACACATATTCTTAAAAATTCTGTAATATTGCTCTGGGGCCAACACTTTTGAGATGCAGCTTTTACCAGACCTGTGAATAGAATGAACCTCACTGCCAACAGCAGGGGGTGTGGTTGTGTGGTGGGTTTGGTGGTGGTGTGGGGTTGGTGTGTTTTTTTTTTGTTTGTTTTTGTTTTTGTTTGGGGTGTGGTTTGGTTTTTCTGTTTTGGTGTTGGGTTTTTTTAGTTGATTTTTTTTTAAGATTGTATCATTGTGATTACTGTAGGACTTTTGCCTGTATCAGAGTGTTGGTTAGAGTTACTTCTCAATCTGAAAAGTTGCTGTAGAAAAAGGTTTAGAAGAATGTGAGATGAATAGAGGACTGCAAGGAAAGCTGTTTCATTCAGACAATGTGGGTTTAGTGCTTTTTCTGCTTATTCTTAATCTGTATTTAAGCTGTTCCAGGTGTAACAGGATAGATTGAGTTAAGAACAAATAGTTGTGTATATATATTTTGTGTTGATACTGTCAAGCATCATAAATGAAGTGGAATGCGCAGGGTGAGACCTTCCTTCAGGAACAAGCGTTGAGCTTCCAAATGTCATTATGGTGGGTTAGAAGGTGGCATATTTCAGAGTACCAAGGACCTGGAGCTCATGCCCAGAAGTGATTTGTTACAGCTTAATGAGATTGTGCATGATGATAATTCACATGTGCACTTTGAACACATGGCAAATACGAGAGAACTTGTTAAGTTACAATAACTTACTCATTTGCCTAAGTGCTGAGAACGTCCATAGGCAACCATGACTCCCAGCTTGAAATCAAGGTCTTGATTCCTTTTGTGTATTGAAGATCCCATGATACTCTTAAAGGATAACTGTAATTTTTTGTGTTCTGGATGCATTTCTCTAGTTACATTTTCTGTGCAGCTCTAGTTAAGTTTTTTTTTTCCCCCCATTTTTTTCCCCATTCCCTTCAACTGAACTTGTAAATCCCCAAATGTTTTGGTACACTGTCCTGCAAGTTACTGTTCTGTTTGGAAATGCCAACAGACTGTCTTTTTATAATGGAGAGCTCAGATGTATAACTTCATGAAATATTTCAAAATGTTACAATTATTGCTTTCTGTGAACTCAGGTGACCGGGTCATAGACGTAGGGTCAGAGTGGAGAACTTTCAGCAATGACAAAGCAACAAAAGATCCATCTCGAGTCGGGGATACCCAGAATCCTTTGTTGAGTGATGGCGACTTGAGTACAATGATTGGCAAGGTAACACTTAAAATACTACATTTTGCTAAGTTTGAGTATTTTAATGTCAAGTGCATATTTGTATGTCCATAGGGAAACTATTCCGAGAATGTATTTACAAAGAGATTTTGTCTGAACTGAACTCTTACATTTCAGTGGTGTGTAAAATGTGGCTCTTTCCTGGGGGTAGCAGGAAAGGGCTGACCTCTTCAACAAAAGAGAAGTTTGCAGTGCTCTGGGGTTACTTGCTGCTCTTTGGTATGCTGCTATAAATAGAAAAGCTGATGTTGCAATCTTTAAAGAAATGCTTTGACTTAGCATGTGTATTTGAGATGATTCTTAAATAACATACTTAGTTTTGAGGTCTTAATAGCTAGTACTGCCCAACTTGAACTATCATTATTTGTACTAAAATCTATGTTAGACTCATCCTAGGAGACCCAGAGATCTACATGCATGTTGTACATGTTCTTCCAGTTAATGTTAAAGCACTAAATGTAGAATTCTTTCCTGGTGTGTGAGTTCTCTAGAAGAAAGTATTTGTTGTATATTTGAGTTGAAATTTAGTGGTACAGCCATATCCTGCTGTTTTCCGTGAGAGAGCAAGCAAGATTAATTGCACAAATGTACTCCCTTTAATGAAGTAGTGACCCAGGTAAGTTTTCATTGTTACATTTTGTGTTATATTTTCTACTGCAAGACCCAAATTGATATTTGTGGATTTCTTGAATGTTTCATGAAAGGTGGTCCAGTTGCTGATAAACAACTATTAAAAAATGTATTGCTGCTCTGTGTGTTGTGGTACACGCACACTAGAATTTTTCAGATGTTTTTGTTCCAGTGATGTTGCTAGGATGAAGAAGTAGATGTACCTTAAATACGTATGGATATATATAGGGGAATGTGCACCGTACTTCTCAACCAAGAATTCTTCAAAGAGATGGAAGACAACTGATAAATACTGATACGGACAGCTAATCTTGATGCTCTATTGGTGAAAAAGGGCAAGCCTTTGAACAGAAGGCTGCAAGTACATGTCTATGTTTTGGACAATACCGAGCATTGCTGCCCACCGGATTTTAGGATGCCTTATGGTAGCTTTTGGAATCTGTTTGGGCAAACAATTTTCTGCACTGCTCCATTAAAAAAGTTGGTATTGCTAAGGAGCTCAGTGAAGCAGCGCTGTGGAAATCACTGGAGTTTTAATGTCACCTGTATAGGTCCAGAAAGACTGTAGTTCTCAGGGCTTGGATTTCTGTCGTTGATTTGGTAAGCTATGATAAAGATCAGAAATACACCTTTATACATAGGGAGAAATAGACTGTTTGCTTCAGGTTCACACTGTTGTCTTGTTTTGGTACTGTGTAAATACAGGGTTTGCTTCTGGGAACTCAGTTTGATTCAGTAGCTAGGATGAACTTCTGAGCTCTTTTAAAACCTGCTTATTGGAAAAGACAAGATATTTCAGCTAAAGATAGAATTTGTATCCAAGTAAACAGTGACTTGCGCTGCTAACTCACTTCTCTCTGGAGGTTCAGATCCTCATTTAGAATAAAAGGGATAGCAGCCTTAGTGAGAGAATTAAAGATGTAAAGAAACATCTGTGAAAAGTTTGATTTTTTTCAATGAAAACTAAAACTTTTCAGAGATGGACATTTGTATAATGAAACATTTGCTGTTAACCAGAACATCTCACAATAGGCATGACTGTCAGTGTGGCATGATTTAGCTTAGGAGAACTGTGAGTAAAAATATCCAAGGATCATGTTGGAGAATGTAGAGGGGGCAGTCTGTCCTACTGTGGATATCTTATTTGCATGGGGACGAATCACAGAAGAGACACATAATTTCCTACAGGAAATTGGGAATCTGTTTGATGAACCCGGATGTGTTCTGGACAAGAGTTCCTGTGTTTGTCTTGCCAGTGAGTAGGGGCTCTGGAGTCTCAGCTCATTGATGTGAACTCTGTATCAGGAGCTGTGCTTTTTCCTCAGTCATTTGGAAAGAAGAGGATGCCTTCTATCAGAATATGGTGAAGAAATTTCCTATCAGTGCAGAAAGGGCATGAATTTTGCAGCAAAAATAACTAAACCAAGGAAGTAGTACATCTCTCAAGTAATCTTCTGAAGTCACTGCCAGCACTAGGCTGGGATGAGGTTTGACCTAGATACGCACAGTGGTTGAACAAGGGTGAAATTGGTGTAGTCATGAGGAAGATTAGTAGTTGACAGAGTACAGAACAACCTTCATGAATTCCAGAGAATGAAGCAGGATAAGATTGTATTTTCTCAGTTAACAACAATTCCTAGAATGGGCTGGAGCGGACACCAGATTTGTGTGCCAGAGATTGCTTTAGCCTTTTGCATGGGACAGGGAACAGAGGTATTCCTTTCTGCTTTGGGTAGAATTGCAGATAATAGAATCTTTAACTGCCTCCTTCTTCTTACCCCCCAAAAAACCCCACCCCTCCCCACTGAAAAAAACCCAAAACACAACCTGTGTTTTGGAAAACCCAGAAGAGAAGGACATTGAAAATTATCATGGTGCATCGTATTAGAGATCTGTTGTAAACTCCTGGGAATGCAGGTGGAAGTGGAGTCCGAACCACTTGCTGCTTACAGCAGTAAAATTCTGGTGACTGGCTGTTGCCTTGAAATGAGTAGAGGAAGGGGGCCAGTTCTGCTTCACAGAATGGTTTGTCGCTCTTTCCTCTTTGAAACCAGGAGATGCTGCTTTAGGACTCCTTCCTGCTGGGGATATGTGGTCTAGTAACTAGACTATCTATCTGCTAGTAGCAAAAGAGAGGCTGCTTGCCCATGCAAAGGGATTAGTTCCTAATTGGTTTTAGTACTTCAGAGATCCATCTGTCTGAGGTAGCAACAACCTGTGTTGGAAGAAAGATTAATTTGTCTGTGAAGAGGAGGATGAATAGTGTAGTTGACTGTGGTGGAAGTGGTTTGCATTCTTCAGGCAGATCTTTAGGATATTGGCACAGAACTGTAATCTCTATGAAAGTAGATACTGTTTGCTGCAGTTGATCTGATGACAATGCAGATGAATTGGAAATGTGGTGACATCTGGCATTAGTTGTGACTTGATTGCCAGAATATTGTAGTTTTTTCTTAAATTTTACATGAAGGTTTTCGAAATATACTGAACTAACAGCTTCTAGATTCTATGAATCTAAAGGAAAACTTTTAAGTTTTGCTACCTAGCTTGTGGAAGAAGTTAGTTTTTGTCACCCTTTGTAGTTAGCTATTCCTTTTTGTAGTGAGTGCAACTACAAGAGAATTTAGGTCAGTCGAACAAGAAATTAATGCAACCTCTTGGTGTAGAATTCCTATCCTTTGATCGGATGCCTCTCGAAGGAAGCTGGCTGTTGTCAGACTGCATGGTCTGAATCTAGAACTGTTATATTGATAAGCAGGGACAAGATATCAAGGGCTGATGACTGAAAAAGAAGAAAGGATGCATAAGACAGTATAATGAGCTGGTTGCACTGCGCGAGGCGAGACAACTGCCAGATCTGGGGACATTCCTTGGCACTGTGGATAACCTTGAGTCAATGATGTAGATGGTGTTGGTGATACTTCTACTTTCTTCTAGTAAAAGGGATATACTGGGGTACAAAGCTGTTTGCTGCCAGTAAATGGAACCTCTGTTGAGCCCGTTCAGAGATTACCCGTTTACTGGGCTGTGTTTTGTCATTCTAGCAATCCTTTGAGGCTGTTTCCAGGATTGTATCCATGAGTTTTCTGCTCAGTTTGAAAGCCAAACACATGGAACTCCTGACTTAGATGGGTACATTTCTTGCTGAGGTGGTAAAGATATGAGTAGATGTCTCATAAAGGCCACAACAGTAAAACACACAATTCTTAAAGTCTATTTCAGTTAAAACTATATGGCTTCTGTTTGTTCCATGAAGGGAAAGGGGCACCTAACATGGTTGTCAAGGGCTGAAGCCAGCAAAGCGTTGTCACTCAGCTACTGAAAGCTCCAGAAGGAAAGTAGATGGTGCATTTAAATAGCAAATGCAGGGAGAATTGCTGTGGTTTATTAAGTGGTTGGAATGGAAGGGTATTTCCCAACCCTTTTATAGTTGTGAGCTGCATATTGGGTATGGCTTTTGGGCAGTGCTCGTACTGACAGGGTGAAATCCTTTGGTGATCAGTACTTGCCTATAGTTGCACTGGTAGTTTCGATATACATACGCAAACGTTCAAAGGAAAAGGTGACCATAAGAACCAGTAAGAAAGTGAAAAATGAGAGATTAACAAGAACCATTACCAAAAAAAAAAAGAAATAAATGGATCTTTTAGGTGCTGTATTAGTGAACCAGGGAAGATCCCTGTGGTGAAGGGGAATAATTGATGGCCCCAGGACAGAGCAGTGTTTCCTGGTAAAGCACTATCTGACATGAAGCCAGAACAGGCAGGGACTAGGCACTTGTGTCAGGGTTGATAGGCCTTTGTCTGTGGTCATTCTTCTGGCAGCTACAAGATTTTGAGCACATGCAGTTCCTGTAAGCATTCATGCATAGCGCTGGTGTAAGAGGCCATGATGCACACAAATGTTGTAGTGTATTGCAGGGAATCCAGGTTTCTACTGATGACGTGGAATTGTTGTGAATAAGCGTTTTTAGCTTGAGAGAACTCATGGCCCCACACACTGTGACAGAAAATACGTAAGCAAACAATATAAATGACAGACATTGCTCTTCTGAATTTACAGGACATGTTGTCATCATCAGTTATTACTAATCTGACATGGCATTATTTGTTAAAGATGTTTCAGGCTGATGGCTAATAGAAGACCTTATAGGTTTTAGACCCTGTTAGTTGGAGAAAATTGTTTGCATGCTTAATAGAAGTATGCAATATGTACTGTCAGTTGTAAGGTACAAAAAAAATATGCATGTTTTGAAGTTGCCAAGTTGAACTGGTAACTCTTCTCTTAAGGCCTGAAGGTTTTCTCTTAAAAGGCCCATGGTTTTCCTGTAATGGCAAAATGTATAGATTTTTACATTTTGCCACAATTAAGGCTTGCAACTGCTAACAGGCACAGTATCATATTGGTTTTGAATAGGTCATTGGTTTGGATGTTCTCTTTGCCCATGCCTTCATTTTCATATTTGAGTTATTGTAACAACTGTCTCCAGTTGGCCATAACGTTTTGTCTTTCTGACTCACCAGTCTGCCACAGTGCAGATGCAGCTCAAGTGACATATGGGTTGCATAAAATCTAATCTTGGACCTCAGCATTGGTGACCGGAGTATTGAGATGCACACATTGGCTACATATTATTAATTTTATTCTGTAAATTATTGTTACATTAGGAAAGAAAAATCCCTGCATAATCTGTGGTCCTTGGAAACCAATTCATGATTTGAGACCTTGTGCAAAGTACAGAACCTGATGTTTGGAACAATGCTCAATTGTATGATTTATTTCAGTGATGTTTATTTGCACAACTGTCTGAACTGATCACCTTGATTAAGACTTACGAGGCTGGGAGATGCTTGCTCTTAAAATGAGGAGAAAGTTGCTTGTGTTTTATTGACAATATATGTTTTTCTTTTCAGGGCACAGGTGCAGCAAGTTTTGATGAATTTGGGAATTCCAAGTACCAAAATCGTAGAACTATGAGCAGCTCTGATCGTGCAATGATGAATGCTTTTAAAGAAATTACGAACATGGCAGACAGAATCAACCTCCCTAGAAATATAGTTGTAAGTTCATGTCTCCCTTCCTTAAATTGTTCTGGCATTGACTTAGTTAGCATAATATAATCAGCACATGAATTTTTGATATTGCTGCTAATTAAATGGCCTAGAGTTAATTAAATTTAGTCTTCTTCCTTTGAAGGATCGAACAAATAATTTATTCAAGCAAGTGTATGAGCAAAAGAGCCTGAAGGGAAGGAGTAATGATGCTATTGCTTCTGCTTGTCTCTACATAGCCTGTAGGCAAGAGGGTGTTCCAAGAACATTTAAAGGTAAGTTTTCAGTGATACAGATTCAATTTTGCTATGAAGTAAAAGCGTAGTTACTGTTACTGTAGGAGGTTGGTTTTCTCATTCCTGGACAGAACAGGCTGAATTGGTTGGTCTCAGCTACAGCTCACCTTTGAGGGGAGGGTAGGAGGCAGTCTGGAAATTTGTTATATTGTGAAGTGAGTAGGTTCTTAGGTATGGGATCTCTGGTGATAATGCATTAAAAAAATTAGCATTTGAAAGTCATTCTGAGTGTTGGTGAAAATTAAAAAGTCTGCTTTGATCAGAGGGTGATGGAGAATATTGTACCTGGATTTGAACCAACAGTTCTGCAGTAAATACGTGCAACTTTTCCCTGACAGGGATACGACTTTTTTTCGGCATTGAGTACCAAATTTCCCTTACTAAGCAAGCTGTATGTGGTTTTTCCCCTATGAAAAATGTACGCTGGCTGAAGCGATTTGGAAGTTTCACTGATGTGCAAAGTTTATTTAGTGATGGTTAAGACCCCTTTATGGGTCTTAATCAAATTTGATTCTTAATATATTATTTTGGGGGAGCAAATGCTGTCAAGCCTAAAGTTTAATTTTTACTCTTTGTTTAGAGATATGTGCAGTGTCCAGGATTTCAAAGAAGGAAATAGGCCGGTGTTTTAAACTTATTTTGAAGGCTCTTGAAACCAGTGTTGATCTGATTACAACTGGAGACTTCATGTCAAGATTCTGTTCCAATCTGGGTCTTCCCAAACAAGTACAAATGGCAGCAACACATATTGCCCGTAAAGCTGTGGAGTTGGATTTGGTTCCTGGGAGAAGCCCTATCTCTGTAGCAGCTGCAGCTATTTACATGGCATCACAAGCTTCTGCAGAGAAAAGGACACAAAAAGGTAAAAATTCACTACTTTTTTTTTTTTTTTTATTTCTCCTCATCTCTTGCTGCTTGAAAGAGAATTCAGTGTTACTGTAAAACTTGGATGAAGTCTGTGCAGGTGGTGACAAGCTGCCATTCTAATTGCGTACAGCAAGGACCAAACCAGGATCTCTCACTCCCCAAAATGAAAATTGAGTAATTGGTTATGCTCACTCTAAACTGAGTTCACTTTCTTCTGGCACTAGGAGTTTGGTTCTTGAATGCAATAGACCAGTGCATTCAAATGAGCATAATTTTAACTTTACCCGGGCTTGGCTGTAGGTCACCTTTGGCATTACTCTTAGGGAGCCAGTGGAGAGTTCAGGGCTGTTCTTGACCTTCAGAGCAGCATGCATCGGCCTCTGGAGCTGAAGAGAGTCAGGCCTGTGTCGGGGCAGCACGTGGGGAAGGGAGCTGAGGGCTGCGGTGGTCAGAACTTGGTGTGACAAAGGATCCAAGCGCTGGTAGGAGGGCTGTGGAACCTCCCTTTGTGTGTCTAGTCCAGTTCAGATCAGAAGTGTTAAAAATGTAGCAATTTCGTAGTGGAGATCTGCTTTTAGGTAAAGAATAGCCTTTATCTGTCAGGTTATGATGCTTTGTTCTGCATTAATCACGGCTTATTCTGTCCCTGGAGCCTCCATCATGTTGGCAGTTTCCGGGGCCTGTGAGTGATCTAGAGCCCGAGTAGTATGGTGCTTTCATTCTTGCTCACCTTGAGCTATTGGATTATGTCTCTTAAGAGTGATCGTTACAACAAAATACGTCTGCCTGCTGTGGATACAGACAGGACTCCAAACTCCTTCACTGTCCTCGGACACTGCTGAAGGCTTTCAGGTGGCTCAAGGTTTAAATTCCAAACTTGGTTAAATCTCGAAGAAGTTTGTTCCTGCGCATCTCAAACAAGTGTTTCCCTTGCCTGTTAAACAGCTTGCACTGTGCCTCTGTCTTACTCCTCTGTGCATTTTAAGATAAATGTATTTCAAGCTTAGCTGAAGGTATTCCTTTTTGCCTCTGCTTTTCTGCTGGTTTTGCTTATATTTAATGAAAGCGCAAAACCAAAGATCCTGATGTTGACGATGATTTATTAGAATGTTGCTGAGCACATGTAGACTTTGCAGTAGGTGTTTTAAATGACTTTTGCACTCTTGGCCCTCTGTCAATTCGAAATTGGTATTATTCCATGATTAATAGCATAAGTTGAATTACAGCATGTGAGAAGAGAGACTTGTATGCAAAATATTAGTCACAGTGGTTAACATGTTTTTTTCCAGACTTTTGGGAGAGTTATGAATTAAACTAAGTGTATAGCACTTCTTGATAAATTATGCTTGCTGGTTTCTTCAGTACAAATGGCAAAAGTAAAAACTAATTGCTTGTCTGCTTTTTGCCTTAGAAATTGGTGATATTGCTGGTGTGGCTGATGTTACAATTAGACAATCGTACAGGCTGATCTATCCTCGAGCTCCAGATCTCTTCCCAGCAGACTTCAAGTTTGATACCCCAGTAGACAAACTACCGCAGCTGTGAAAATGCAGGTTACTTTTAATTTCTATTAAAAAAAACCCACAAAACCAACCCAACAGCAACAAACTTTTGAGTTTTGCCTATAATAAAAGGATGTACAAAGTGTTAATATTGAGTCTTCATGTTGTGGAACTGGAGGATATGGCGATGGAGCATAACTGCTGGAACGCGGCACACATTCCAAGGGTAAACAAGCTCATTGTGTGGCATTTTGTATGTATATATTAGTGGAAGTAAATATTTAATAACTGTTGCAACAAACTTAATTTCATATTGTTGTACTTATTTAGGTTTCTTTTGTAGGGATCTAGTAAGATGTATTTTGGAAAATTGAAAATATTATGTAATTCCCAAATAAACTGTTTTCCAAAAACACTTACCATCTTGTGAATATCACTGCAACTTGACATACACATACTGTTCCACACGTGGGAACTGGAACGCTGTCCATGGAACGGTAGAGTGAGCTTCATACTGACAGACTTGGTCACGAGGCTGCCTAAATGCTTGCTTTTGCTCGGTAATTTTTTAATCTCGTGTGGTTTTAATATGTATAGTTAGCTATACAGTGCTGCGTGGACGACTTAACCCAGAATGCAAGCAGTTGCAGAAAAGCGGTTCGAATATTTGCACAACTGCCGCTGGAGATTTCCAAACTTCTTGTGAACAGATTAGTCACATCTTGGCACAGTCTCCCTGATTTTCACTGATGTCTCTCTGCTTTGCTTTTGTGAATTTGACTTACTGACAAAGCGGATAAAGAGAAATATATGAACTGTTACTTTGGTTGAATTCCTGACACCTTTGTGACGCTTGGTACCCTACAGAGGAAGGTAAAAAATATTTCTGGTAAAAGTTTCTGTTAAATGTTCAGACCTGTCAGTCCACCCTGCAGTCCGGCTGGCCAGGGCTTCTGCTTTTGGCCTGTTGCGTTGTGAGTGAGCACGTGCCTGTTTGAAAGGATGCACCAGGTGCTGAGGGGTGAAGGCCAGAGGTTACTCAGCCCTCCCCAGACTAACAGCTTTCAAAACGAGTTGCCTCCTGACAGTGTCCCTTTGTTTGCAAAGCAACAAATGTGCTTCACAGGGAGTCTTCTGGTTCCCGAGTTAATTTTGTATCACAGGTGCAAATTCATTTTAATTGCTGAAATGAGCAGCTGAGGGGTCAGCTTGCTATGCATCTGGTCCTAAGCCACCCAGAGGGAAGGCTGGGTGTCCAATGCTAATAGCACTAATTGTCAATAGCCCTCACTGTTTATTTCTGGTTTAGTTTTAATCCTCTTCCGCCAGTCGAGACTATTGAAATGTGGTAGCTCAACATTTTTTTCTGTAGACAAATAACAAAGGCTGTACAGTTCTGTGGCACCACTGAAACTGTTGGTTGCAGTCATGAAAAATTCTGGTGCAGACGTTAAAGATGTTCTTGGTAGTTTGGGAGGGATCTTATTTTAATGTAGTTCCTTAAACTTTGTTGCAACATTTTCTATTACCTGGGCTTTCCTTGTCCAGTTCTGAGCTACTCCGCCTACCTCCGCTGCGGGAGGTGTGATGCTTTGAATAGGCAGGGCCCAACATTTGATGTAAGTTTGGAAATACAAAGGTGAAAGGCTTGTTTTTGGTTTTGTGGGGGTTTTTTTGTTACCATGAGTGTACTTTCCAGCATAGATCAATATGTTAAATCTACTACATGCAGGTTAAAAATGGCTGAAACTTATATTTACCATAATGCTCTTATTTTAAATGCTTTCAGTCATTATTCCTGAGCCCTTGACATATGAGTGGTGAGTGTTTGCAGCTGAAATTGTTACATACAGCAAAAGCTGTCTGGCCTCAAATTTATAAATACATCTGTGCAAAGCTCTGGACCGCAGCATCTGGAGGCAGGGACGTTCTATCCTGGCTTGACCCTACCTCTTCCTGCAATTCCACAAGCAGTTCCTGTACCTCCTCTGCTGTGGAGATGGCAGTAACTGCACTGCCCAAAGAGGCAGAACTAGGAATGGGGTTGTATATTCTGAAACCGACTACTCGTGGCTCCAGTAGACTATGCTTAACGTGAAGCACTCCAGGATTAAAAAAAATTGTATAACTCTGAATTCATTTTGAGGCAGTTACGAGCTCTTTAGTAAGCTGCTCTGATGGAGGTAAGGAATTTGACTTCTCTTCCAGAAGCTTCTCATTCAGTAATGAGCTCTCCTTGTTCCTGGCTGGAGCTTCTCAGCAGCGAGGGGGGTGTCTGTGTGTGGGGGTACACCAGCAGCTCTGGGGGTCGCAGGGATAGGTGTGGGGAGCTGGAGAGGAGGTGGTTGCAGCTCTACAGCGCTTTAACTGATTAATTACCACTTTCTCCTGTTACCAAAGCTAAGTGGTAGCAAAGGCTGTATGACAGGTAGAGCCTAAAGTGCAAGCAGAGACTGGCTGCAGTTCAGGTGTTTCTGGGTTCTGAGTTCTCTGCTGATGTGCCCGTGTCCTTGCTGGGAGGTGAAGATGGGATTGCGTTCCCCACACGCAGCAAAGGCCAGGGCATAGTCTTCAGGCACTTCCTATGTTGATTCAACTGCGATTTAGCCTAGATGTTTAAAACTGTCTGGATCTTCATTTGGAGCCAGCCCTTTCTGGAGTGATTGCTTAGTTAAGTATTGAAGTTAACTGTCTCCAGGTGATGGTCTCATGTGAAATTTGTTCTTAAGAGCTTCATTCTCTGCTTACTTGTGAACGAGCTCACTGTGGGCTGGGTATAGGTTTTTGTTTGTTTACGGAAGAAATACCCAGGAGGGGAGGGAGTGTGGTCTCCCCCTGCCCTCCAAGGAAGCCCATGAAAGGAGAATGCTGATTGGAGCTGGCCAGAGTTCAATAGACACGGTCTTCTGCTCCCTTCAGGACTGCTCACCCAAGCAAGAGGAGGCTACTTTCCTTCAGCCTCAGAAAGAAGAGGTAATTGTTATTTTGATTTTTAAAAAAATTAAATGAATGGAAGTACACTGAGCTACCACTAAGTGATCGGGTTTCTCTAAGTCCCCTCCCAATTGCAAGTTCTTTTCTGAAGTTACCTGTGGAGAAAACATGAAAAGTCACTTCAAGAAACAGCAAAATCATGTTTGGGACACAATTTACAAATTACTCTATTTAAAACTTTAATTTGTGATATTAATGACTGCAAAACACTTAGAATGACATTTGTTAAAGGCACATTTCATTTTAATGCATAGTGTACCATTCTAAAATAACCTAATTTCCTTACAAAGTGCTTGAGCAGCCACATACAGATAAAGTATAGCAAAATATATTTACAATCTAGAGTTTAAAATCTTAATCTGCCTAAAAATATTTAAAAAACTACAGAGATAAAATTAGTGCTTTCTTTCAGCTTAACTGGGTGAACATACCCTGCCCTCTAATTTTTTTTAATTTTTTTTTTTTTTAGTGATTTACTTAGATTAAAAAAAAGATTTCTGTACAAGATGTAGTTACAAAAAGGTATTTTTGAGGATACTTTCATAAGTGTTAAGCACCCTGTTAGATGCTCATATATATATTTGGGAACCAAAAAGGGTGAGCTGACTGTACCTCAAAAGTATTGGTTTTTCAGTTAGATACAGGATCATCATTTCTTTCTTGTTCATTAGAATCTGGAACCAAGTAACGCTGAGAAGTTGACTCACGCTGCCAAACATGATTCGTGAAGCTGGTAAAGATGCCTTCCTGGTTCCTGCAGAGGGGGTGGTGCCTGATTTAGACCTAATAACCCTTTCATTTTTTCCTCCCTAAGCCTCTCCCCTGTGTGACCCTGCAGCTCTGTCCTGCATCATGATTTTAAACCGCCACCTCAGTGTTACACATGCAAGTGGTTTGCATTTCTTCTTTCAATGAAGAAAAGGACAAGTTTCTCATTCATCCGAGTGCTGATTCTCACTGTCTTTAGCCCATGAACAGCAAACTCCTGGCGAGGGTGAACCTGCGAGGTGAGACACGCAGTCAGCTCTGGATGGGGCTAGAACTAAGGACCACGCAGGAAACTTCTCTTCTGAGAACTAACACTTGCCCACAGAACACCAGATGCCAAAACCGGGTCTTGGTTTACAAGTGTGCACAGTGTCTGGTCTAAAGTATTCTTCAACTTTTGAGGTACAGCTTTTAGTGTTGGGGGTTTATAAAATATACACTGGTTTTATCAAAAATATTTATACATTCTGTTACAACATATTGCTTTTACTCTCAGTAACTGCCAATCAAAGTTCTGGAGTTCAGTGGCCTATACGTATACAAATATTTTTTTTACTCAGTTCTATGCTGTTCACTTGGCCACTGTGCAAAAATCAATGAAGTGGTATAATTAAATTACTTGCCTGGACATAAGAATACATTACAACTTCCAAATATACATGTTCACAGCATGTATACATTGAAAATCCTTATGTTTTCTAAAAGTGATATGATATTGTACAGCAGATAGAGGATGATGTAGGTGGTTAGATACAGACTGGTTAACTGATCTGTCTGCTGGAGGAACGGGGGAGGCAGGAGTTTGAATACAGGAGTGGGTGGGCCTGGGAAATGCTTTGCTCTGTGTGGTTAGACTGAGCAACGTCCTCCTCACGTTCTTCATATCAACCAGGGCTTTAAGCCGTGCTTGAAGGCAAAACTGTTTGGCAAGTGGCTTTGGTAAACTTTCTGGATTTTTCTGGATTTTTCTTTGTAATGGAAGCACTTATGCTGTTGTTATCTCAAAGGCAAGGCATTTAACGTTTTTCCTAATAAATACCATAGAAAATTTACAAAACAAGGCATATCTGTTCTCAATACCGTTATTTTAAGAACACAAGATGAAAAGTGTACATAGAAATGTGTAGTTTTATAGACTGCACAAGATAATATTGAACTGAAATCATTTGCCTTCTCCAGCTAGAACCGTGTTCTGTGTGAGTGTCATCAGTATCCCAAACTTCCATTTCATTGTGGCTGAGTGGAGAGAAGTGATTACCTAGCTCAAAGGCTGCTTTTCCCACCTGAGGCAGAAACGCTAAAAAGTGACATTATCTGCTGTAGGGGAGTGAGAGAAACAGTACGGATCCACGTGTGCCCGTGTCGGGGAAGCTTAATACAGCCTGGGTTCACCAACTCAGCTTAAGAACTCCACAGACCTGCTTTCCAGTGCTCAGATAAAAAAAAACAATATACAAAGAGGCCACTCTTCACAAGAGTGTTAAAACAGTACTTAAAAGGATCTTCATGTGACTTAAAAAACCCAGAAGCTACAGGTGGCACAGAGAGCAATTGAAGGGTCGGTATTCTTCTGAGAGAGGCATTTTGTGAGCCAGTCAGCTGGGGTTTCACAGTGTCTGGAAGTTAACACCAATCAGCAATGTAATCAAAATCTCTGAACATTTCCTGCTCTTCTTCCGAAAGTATCCTTGGTTCCCGAGGTGGAGTGAGGATAGGTGCTTCAGAGGTAAATTCGTCATCAAAATTACTAACATCTTCTCGTCCTCTAATGGTGGGTACGAAAGGAGGCTTCACTTTCTTGGCCAGTAAAGCATTCCAATCTATTAGCTGTAAAATAGAACAACTGATGTTTAGTTTCCTGTCTCTACCCCTCACTCTCCTTAGAAATAATATTGGTTTGTACTCACCCTGAAGAAGTGATGCTTTTTCACATCCTCAGCATCTTTCTCTCCAGCTCCAAGACGCCGCTCTGGATTTCTTCGTAGCAGCTGACAAAACAGGTGAGATTTCAGTGCAAAAATTCCAGAGCAGAGGGAGGAACTAGGGAGGCTGAGTGCTACTCTGTAGGAGCCAACACCAAGACTGGAGGGACAGTGAAATTCATAGTGCCTGACCTATAGAAAATTCTTGGTCCTCAGAGGAAGGGAAAGCCCAAGCGTTAGATGTGTATAGCTAGAGACAGTAGTGCTCTTTTAGAGATGCCTGACCCTGTTAGCAGCACAGTTCCAGCAGCAGCCTGGCTGTGCGTGTCCAGAGAGCAGACAATCTGTCTCACTGCAGATTGGCGGTACCAGGTCTCGGTACCTGGGGTGAGCTGTGGGGCTAGTGTTCAGCCTAGAGATACTGAAAAGTGCTTTTTGCTGGAGAGGATACAGAATTTACGTAAGCTACTATGTCTTGCTTGGCTCAAAAAGAGATTGCTCTGCCGTCTCCTGTGCCCTGCTATTTCACAGCAGTTGATTAACCAAGAGCGGGCTGAATGCTGCTTCGCACACCCCGCCAAATAAAAGGGGTTTCTAATGAACTACGTAAGTCAGATGCTCCCACTTGTGAATCTTGCTGCTGTGGGCAGACCCCTGTGACAGGTAGAGGGACCCAGTGTCGGGGGGGGCTGATATAGTCACCCTACAGCCATCAAAAAATAACGTTTACTATATTATGAAAGAATTTCTGATGGTGCGGTGCACACACAGCTACAACGAGCAAACTGCGAGCACAAAGTTCCCGGTACACACACTCCGGGTGCGGTGTAGCAGTCCCCTGCAGATACTGGCATATCAGTAATTTTCACAGTAAAAATATATGCTTCCCAGGTACTGCCTTAAAACTATATTCTTCCTTCTTTCTCTAGGCAAACACTCTCCCTGGGAGGAAGCCATCATTTTAAGCTATAGGATATTTATACTATTACTTAAATAGTTATGGCACAGTGGTTACTGTGCCATGCTTTAACTTGCGTGCTGCAGCACGTGCCTGAATTTGGCGCTAGACTGATACTGGGCATCAGACATTTAAGTGGAGAGGCTGCTTCCGAGGCTTTGAATCCCCTCCAGCAGATGCCTTTCTATCATGAGCTTTTAACTAAGACAGCTTCAAGCATCATCTTCAGAGACATCACACTAAGGAACAGCACTAATAACAATCATAAACAAAAATCAGCTATTCTTTGCCAGGAAGGGGACTGCAGATGCCATGTGTACGGTGTTCCCTGCCCCAGTTGGAATGAAACCAAAAAGATTTAAGTCTTTTGAATTAAAATATTCATGTGACAGTGTTAATCTACCAAACAGGTCAATGCAGCAGTGTTCTGCTAGGAAATAAGAGCTGAACTTCTCTGGTTAGATATGACTCGGAAACTTAGTTCGGGGAGAAAATAGAGCCTCTAGTGTTTTACGATTTTAAGAAGGAAAAACTTGCTCCTGAATGAAGCGGAGTGGCACCGACAACTTCCAGTTACGGTGCCAGGCAGCGTGGCACAGCATAAATGAAGCAAGTCTGAGATTTAATTGTAGAAAAAACTACCAAGCATAGGGTCTTAAAGTATTTTGTTCCCCACAAAAGTAATTAATTTCCTTAATGTTGGAGAGGAAATGCGATGAGGGGAATACTGTAATATGTTCCTACCCGTCTCATTATAGAGATGGCTTCTGTAGACAGGAATCGTGGGTATCTTACTTCATCATTTACAATACTGTCAAACACCTCTTCTTCATCATCTCCAGGGAAGGGAGACTATAATGAAAGTAATAAAAATGTACTGTTAAATAGGCTTAAAAATCCCTTACAATTGAAAATAACATATATTCAATTGACAGTTTGAAATTGGACACCCTGAAATGAAGCCTTCCTTTTCCCAGAAACAGATACTTTTCTCTCTTCCTTACAGAAAACTACTGTAAGGCAAGTTGGTATTATCCCTTAGTTTTTACTGAAGGATTATGCTTTAAAAGTGTGGTTTTAGAAGTAGAAACACCTAAAACTGGGACCTTCTTTGAATTCTGACCCAAGATATACAGGGAATGTGGAAAGTATGCATCAGGTTGCCTTTGGGACAGCTGCCACTCACAGGTAACGTCAAGACTAGTTTGTTTTTGTAATATCTTCAGCAGGTTACAGCTTAAGGGTTTTCAAACCGTTTTAAAATGGCCTGACAGATGTCAGTGAGACCCTACAAGCTTTCTGGTTTTTTTTTTTTTTACCTGAAAGGAAGTGAAAGAAAGTTGAATGACCATCTTTTTTTGAAAAAAAAGATCAAAATGATGAGCAAACCTAGATTTTTCCAGTTTTTAGCATGTAAGCTATCACTGTACACCTGGGAGACACTATAATGCAATGGACGAGAAGGTAAAGCAATATACGCAATAGTAAATAATTATTCTATAGTAATTTATTTATACCAGCTCATTACGTGGAACTGGGGCATCCTATTTTAGTGCATGTGTAATTCAAATGGTAACAGCATCGCGTTCAGCATAATCTTTCACTACGATCCAGTTTTATGCATTAAAGTTTACTTCCATTCAAGCTACAGGAGTTAAAGAGTTTATTTTCTGCGCAAAAGCATTTGAAAGCAGAAGACTGCTCTAGCTGTACGCATCCCAATTGGACGGTAACAGCCGTGTGCTGGAAATTGAGCTCCCCAAAACCAGATGTGCTGTGCTCTTGCTTAGAGACATTGATATTAATGTGCCATTACTGTAATTTGATTTAAGGCATAATGATATAATTAAAACCAAAATAAAGCAAAAATCTCGAGGTTAAGTCTTGAACCAGCTACAGCTTATTCACTTCCAGAATTGCTGGTAACGCAACCTCGTGACCTGACTCATCAGCAGCTTCTCCAGCATTACAGCAGCTGGTATCAGCAAGTAGCTGCTCAGTATTTAATACTTCTTTTTCTTGATGAAACACATTAAGATGGTCTCCCTGTAAAACCAGGTATATCTATACATACTGTATATATAAGTATTAATACAGCTGTGAGAGGGCGCATTAAATGTTGACAGGCTGGTATCATGAGTTTTGTAGCCTTATAAACATATTTTAGTTTTATGATTCTGTTGTGTCTTACTATAACTTACCTCACCCACTAGCATCTCATAGATAAGTACACCAAGACCCCACCAGTCTACAGCTCTTGTATAGGAGGTTTCTGTCAGCACCTCTGGAGCAAGAAATTCTGGTGTGCCACAAAATGTGCTTGTTCTGTCTCCAAATCCCATTCCTGAAAAGTTACAGTTAATGAAAAGCAAGTGGTATTTTTTGCCACTCTACAACCTACTCCTCCAGCAAGTAAACCTCTCTAGAGCAACTTCAGCCCATCCTGTAGTTCCAGGGCCTGTCCTGAAGGCTCAGGCCACTGAGGTCAAACATTCCCCCACTCCTCCCTCCCACGCCCTCGTTCCATGTGTGCTTCAGTGTAAGTTTTTCTATCCCTAATTACATGCAATGACCCAAATAAAGCTTCCAGTTACACCTTTGTCACCCAGTTATCTTTGCTTGGAAAGATGCAAACAAACAATCTTATGCTAAATTTCTACTGGCTAGTAGAAGAAAACGTGGTTTGCGAGTCAAACATGCCCACTATGGCTGCTCCTGTAGCAGAAAGACTACGTACAATAAAGTAAAACAGGGAGTGTCATGAACCAACTTTGAGCAAAATAAGCCCTGTATACTTGCAAGAGGGACACAGTTTGGGACTGCAATGACATGACAAGTGGAGGTGCTGCAGAAAGCTTAAGAAAACCATTTACTGGAGTAGTTGGGAAACCAAAGAGCTTTCCTTGTCCTCGTTTCCTTTCATCATTTATGGAACTTGTTTGTAGCTGAAGTCACAGGACTTGCCCTAAGGTATTCAAGACAGCCGTAATGGCTGAACATCTACCGAATTCACTAAATTCCCTTTAAGGCTACCTAAAAGGAAAAGATCTGGAGGACAGACTATACAAATGGGAGAAGGAAATGGACCTTTCCAGATCTTTCCCACAGTGAGGTTTGAGAAAGACACTGTGATTTGAGTTGCTACCTCTATTTTATGTCTTACTTGAAAGATATTTGCCAGTAGCACCACGCTAAAAAGTAACTTTCTAGCATCTAGGCTTCCCTTTTGGGATAAATGTCTTGATTTTAGCTATGGGAAAAAAAAAAGATAATGAATTTCTAAAAAAGTAAGAGTGAGGTATGGATTCTAATGGTACTTGATTTCATTGTACAGCGTCAACACATTTAGAATGAGGAAAAAAACCTCATGGTTTCTCTGCTAACTTGTAAAACACAGCAGGGTGCCTTATTAATAAGCAGAGTATGATGTGTAAGGATCTGAACAGGTGATGCTCACAACTGAAAAAAAAAATATAAAAAATGTGCTCAGATGCTCCTGATATTTCCCCATTAAGGAACTTCCTCCTACCTCCACGCTACACACATTTGGCGGCCCAAAAGTCTCAAGGAACAGTCAAGAGTAAGACAAACTACGGAATTCCCCTAAGAAGAAAATTTAAGGGCCATTACCTTCTTTGCAAAGACCAAAGTCAGCAATTTTCACGAAGCCTTCTGTGTCCAGCAGTAAGTTATCCAACTTCAAATCTCTAAACGAACATTTGAAAACAAAGTTGCATCACTGCCATTTCCTTAGTGCTAGTCAGAATAGTGGAAATTCATCTGTTGGAAATGGGTCACTGACCACTTACCTATATACTATTTTGTGTTCATGTAAATACTGAAGCCCGAGAACCACACACGCAGCATAGAATCTGTTGAAAAAGTTCAAGTTAGGATTTCAGTGGATTTTAGTCTTGCTTTTCAGTATGTGAAGCCCATTATTGTTGATCTGTTTTATGAACCGCCCTCTGAAGATTACAGATTGTTTTTTCAGGTACAGATGAGTTTTAAAACCAGATGGCAAAAATGCTTCAAATTGCAGCTTTCAAGCCGCAGTACGTTTGCTCGGCCTTGAGGATAAATTTTCTGTTGTGTCCACTGCCGTGGCATTGAAGGATTTCTAATTCGGCTTATTCTTTCCCTTTTTAGCCTTGTCTGCTATTGTAACTTTTCATTTAGATTTGTTATGTAACCTTTAAAAAAAATTGTGATAAAAATTAAATATTTGTATATAACTTTTTAATTCAGTGTGGGTCCAGGCACGTTAAACCTGCGTGTGTCTCTTTCTAACAAAACGAGTTAGAATCTCTGAACCTTTAAGAAACTTAAACAGTATTTACTGAAATGACATAATGCAGAGGCACGTGGTGATAAAGATCGTAGTTCTTGTTCACTGACCAAAACGCCCTTCACTTAATGCCCCGAGAAGGGGTGGGTACTCACACTGCTCTTGGTTCAGAGAAGACATCAGTATGAATGTGCATCATCAGATCCCCACCAGCAGCGTATTCCATTACAAAGCAGACGTGATCTTTGGTTTGGAAACAAGCAAAAAGGTTCACCAAGAAGGGATGTCTTACGCTATTCACAGTTTCAAATATTCGCTTTTCACACATCAAGCTGCAAACAGAAAATTAGTAAAAATTTAAAGCTGAATCCTGCCTGAACCCCAATTTTTCAACTCTCAAAATACTGGTAATTCACACCTTATGGTTTTTTTCCTCTATTCTTCAGGATAAGACAAGAACGTTTTTTTGCTTCGAGAGAGAGCTTTTAGTATTAGCGCACACTTTAAGTCGATGCCAGGATTTCCACGAAGTTGCATTTAGCTTTCACAAATGAAAAAGGAAACATAGCAGTCCAGGAAAATTGGATCCTGCCAATTTTCCTTCCAAATACTCAGACTTGCCATTATGTATGCATCAATATCATGTATACAATAAAAATAAAAATGAATTGAAGCTGATGTCACAATTCATAAAGTGGAAAAACAATAATAATATTACCGACATCTATCTATAGTAATTCCAGATTATTTCTACTTAAGCCAATTGGTTAATCTGTATCTTATTCTTAATAGTTATCCTTCTTCCTGCAAGTCAAACGAATATAGTCACTATTAAACAATTGTAAAAGCACCTTCTTGCACTAAAACTAGCCAGCTTTGTCACTGCCACTTCTCTTCCAGGCAAAGAAAATATCTGAGTTTTAGGGCAAAAAGGTTTGAGAACCACAATAGTGGAGTATACACTGGACTTAAGGGAAAATACGATGGACAAGGTCTGACAGTATGTTACAGGTTGAGAAATACCATCATAGGTGTTTCTGCCAGTAAAGAAAGCATAGACACCGTCCTCCTGAAACGTGATGGAAGTCTGTACAAGTAATTAAAATAAATAATTGCAAGAGAACCTAGATGAAAACAACAGGACCAGATTTAAGGCAGAGCTGTAGCGCAGGCACGGCAAGAGGGGCACTCAAGGAACCAGCGCTCCTGGGCTGCAACTGTTCCCTCCGTGCCCCAGAAGAAGGGCTACACGCCTGCAGCAGCCAACTCAGCAGGGAGACGGCAACTAGTTTTGCTCTTTCACTGAATTTAACCATTGTTCAACAGAGCTTACAATCGTGCTGCACGCACAAGGGAAACACAAATGATTTATGGAATCCATGTGTTACATTTTAGAAACTGACCTGTCCACTTCATCACGAGCGACAATATCTCCTTTCTTTAAGGCTTTAATAGCAAACATCTCGTTTGTGTTTTTGTATTCTGCCAAAAGCACCTAAAACAGAAGATGAGTGATAAATTTAAGAGCTACATCTAGTTTTTGATATAGCCTTGACATTTGATATAGCCTTTCGACATGTACCTTTCCAAAATGTCCTCGGCCCAGCACAGCACAACATCTGAAATCCTTCAGACTGAACTGAAATCTTTGTTGTGATCTATGTAAATATAAAAAACAGTCAAAAATAATCTACTTTGTTAACTTTAAGATATATTATTCAGATCAACGGCAAACCCACTGTATTTTACCTTCTATCTTCAGGCTCTCGGGTGTTGGTATATTTTATGTCTGAATGGGGGGCATCAGGCTCACAGATTATTTCCGGCTGGAGTTTTGGGACAATACTATTTCTGCCATTTTCAAAATCAAAATTTGATACTTCATCCTGTGAAGAAAAAGAAGTCTGAAACTGATTGTGAAGGCAAATGAATGCGGAAATTTTACTATAAGCATGTGAAATTCTTTACACAAGAATTACCTAAGCTAAAATGGTATACTTTAAGATGACACAGATAAGCAAGCTTTTAACAGACCGACGAAACCTATTGCTCCAGTCAGTCTGCTCTTTGTAAGTAAAACCATTTTTTCCTGAATACTCTAATGATTTTAGGCTTTTGTTGTTCTTTTTTTGTTTGTTTGTTTGGGTTTGTTCCTGTTTTTTTTTTTCCTGCGGCTCAGCCAATGACACGGAGAGTTAACCACACCAGCCATGGAAACAGTTTGGCATCAAGAGCAATCAGAGTGTTCTGTTGAGACAATTCTGTATGTGTAAGTTAAGCGAGCATATGCTGAAATATAAGGGAAGAAATCCATCATAAAGATGCCAAAAGAACCACCTTGTTAAACTTTATAGCCCGAAATTCTTAAAGTTACTTGCCTGAGATGGCACATCAGGAGCCTTTATCTCAGAGGAAGATTCACATATTTCCCCAAGGGAAGACGCACGGGGTGGAGCAGGTGGAGGTTCAGGCTCAAGTTCGAAGTCCAATTTGGCTACAGGAGAGTCACTGGCAAGACAACAAATGACTCCTCAGTGTATGACAGATACTGTTTTAGTAGCATGAAAACCAAACTAAAACTGCACGTTACATGGATTTCTCCTAAAACAAATCTTGTCTGTGTAAATCTGTCTATAAAATGTCCAAAATTAAAACACAGAGGTCTGCAGTCTTGCAAAATAAACAGATTTGACACACATTAGGTACATTAGTGTGTAACCATCTCACTGTTACTCTCGCTCTTAAAAGTACTTAAAAACTGTAGATATGTCCTACCTGGCTGGCAGCGTTAGCTCAGGAATGTGTGCATCAGCCACTGGCCCGGTAGCAGGCCCTGCTGCTTGAGGGCTGAAGGTGCCAGAGTGATTTACTGTAGGAATAGCTCTTCTTACCAGCCTTCCCCAAGTGGCAATATTAATATTCATTTGAGGAGCTCTGAGAAATGTTTTGCCTGTGGATATTGTGAAAGAAGAAAATAGAGTGTAAGTAATTTCCTCACTTATTACCAAAAGCTATAATTAAAAAAAAAATATCATATTAATCAGTTTATGAAGAATAAACTGAATGTGTCATATTCCTTAGCAATTCCTAATTACTCACTATGAAATGCTAATGCATAGTAAGAAATTCTAAAACAAAACATTTCTAAATGCAATGCCAAATCCTTCATTATCAACAGCTTTATTCACAGACTAACATCAGGTGTCTGTATAAAAAAATATAACAGATCTGTACAATTTTTAAGCTTTACATGTTTATATTAAACAGTCACCTTGCTGCTTTGAAAAAATTTTCTTCTGCCTCTGGAGTTTTGGTCTTCTTTCAATAACTGGATTGAAAAACGTAACCTGCAGTTCAAATAATGTATGTTATAATTAAAATTTCAGAACAAAATGCATTCTTAAAAGTTTAAGAAAAACTTCTTAAACTATTCTGCAACACAATACTTGTGAGTATACTCGAGTGTTTCAAAGAAACATTCTTACCTCTGCAAACAGAGTGCCCTGGGGTTCAAGATAGAGACACATGCCATGCCGTTGGTTATCCAGGAAATCTTCCAACCTCAGAAACTTTACTGCACACAGAGATCTCCAGTCACGCCAATAAACAGAGATTTCTAATTCACGTGACTACGGCAGGAAACATATACACAGGAAATTACTTATTAGTAATTGTTCTGCAAGAGTTACCTCTGCACAATGGTAAGATCTTGCAACTCAGGGATCAAGATGCAGAGCTGTTACTTTAAAAGAGAGCCGGGGCTAACAAGCCACAATGAGCAAGCTCCGACGAGGGCAACTGTAGCATTTAACTTCAGTTCAGATGGGATCACCAGCGTCCAAATGAAAGAGTAAGTGTAAAGTTCCCCCAAGAGCAGGAGAGAGTCATAAATTATGAGTCAGACTTTTTGAGTCAGTCTAACAACAGTGCAAATTTTTACTCATGTTTAGAAAGCTCAGCTTTACCAGTTTTCTGTGTTATTTACAAATATCAATTGCATTTCGTGGCTGCATAGTGACATTTTACAACCTGTATACCCATCATGATGCAAGACTTCATGCAGTATCTCTAGAAAGACATGAAGTTTTGTATTCTTCTAACCAACTTCAAACTAGCAAGAACTACTGCTATATCTTGCTGGTGGGACTGGTATATTCTTGGGGTGTCTTACATGCTTTTTACAAAAGCTTGTTACAAACCGTGAAGAACATACAAGGCCGGTAGGGGCAGCTACTAAACTTTAGTCTCAGTCTTAATCAGGACTCCGCAGCTGCTAGCTTAGTTCTGCACCACTCCTAACCGAAACCTGATTTCTTAACCTGCAGCTCTAAAACTACTTCCTTCCTAGATGGAAGGAATCTGGTTTGGGGCTCAGAGGGGTGGGGTGAAGTGGGGAGAGAGCAAAAACAGGAAGGTGGCTTTTTTTTCCCCTCTCATTTGTTTTAAATATATGCTGGAGATGACATTTAGGCTCCTAAAAATGTAGTTTAATTTTCAGTCTATTTTCAACACTGATGGGGGAAAAGGTAATCCTTATACCTTAAAGTACTATGACTATCAGGTATCCAGAACACAAATACTCGATTAAACAGAAATTCTCTTCAAAAGTTGTGAGGAAAGAAACACCAAGTAACATTTCAGATACTTGTGTCCTCCAAGTAATATTTAAAGTTGTAGGAAGTAACCATTAGCAAATTTATTTATTATTCCTGAAGAATTGATTAGCTTCACATGAGAACACTTTTACAGAAGCACTGTAAAAATGCTATGATATAGCTTCACCAAAATATCCAAAATGTATCTGATATTAGAATGTACGGACAAATTATTAGGATCATCAACTTCTCATTAAAATTTAAGCACCATCTATCACAGGCTAAATAGCTGTTAAGTGTTAGATCTTAGATAAAAGTATGTCAGTTTGTAGGCCAGAAAAGGTAAAATTTCTAGAATGCCAGCCAAGCATAACGGCTTAACCCCAGGGAGCCCGTTCTGTTAAGGATGGGAATACTTGCACATATGAAATTTCAACGCAATTACAACAGGAGGATAAAAAAAAAGAAGGCAACATGAAGTTAATCTACAGAATGGATTATAGCTGTCAATGAAGGAAGACCACGTTTTTACCCTGTCTAGTTCCAGTGTAAATTTCTGATCCCATGACTGATTGGAAATAGGTTTCCAGCTAGTTTGACCAACCACAGTGTTATCCAGCTTCAGTACAGCACAGACTTCATCTGTAAGTAAAGTACACAAACTCAGCTTAAATCTTTAAGAGGATTTTCCAGAAACAAAAAAAATCTTCCGTAAGTCTCCCTTAAAAATGTAATCTCACATTTAATTGGTTCTCATGGGCATAATAGTCTGGCATTGTTGGTTTTTTTTTTTTCTTTTAACAACTTGATATATGAAGAAACAGGTAAATTTAACGCTTAAAATCAATGTAGTGTTTTAAGTTACAGAACACGGCATGCACATTAAAGTGTAAATAAAAGATATGCATCAAAATAAGAGAAGTATACTGAACTGGACAAGTCATCGGTTTTCAGAAGGTTTCTGCTACTCCCACTTTTACTTTTACTGGTTCTGCTCATGAAAGACGATCTGGCTTCATTTGGACTCCAACCAGGTAGCGTAATCGATGTGGCTTTTGATCGACCAGGGACGTTTTCCAAAATATCTTGGCAGCCCATTAGCCTAACTTCCAGGGTACCTAGAACAAGACAGACAATCATTTATCAAAGATTTCTGTTCTTAAGTAAACAAAGTGAATTACTAATGACTGATTTATGGCAATAGCTCACATTCTGACTCTCCGTAAGGTATAACAGAAGTTTCAGATGGAATCAAGAGACAGATCAAAGACAGACAAATATACTGAAAATAAGCATAAAAGTCAAATGTGTGACTCAACCTTCTAAAAGGAGTAACAGTTCACCCAAATAACATTAGGGTTTTTTTCAGTGTCTCAGAAGTATCTTTGTTTTCTTCACTTAAGAACCCAACTGACTTGGGTTCAAGTTGTAAGCAATGTCATTTTTTAAGATGACAATCTTAAGTTTCTTATGAAAGTGATGGATCTTGCTGATGGGACAATTTTTTTTTTTTTTTTTTTTGTGAGTTTTATATAACCAATTAATATTGGGTCGATTGCTTTGGTAATTAAAAGGAAGACACTGACTACTGAGAGTACAAATTTGTTTAAGATACAGTCGGAAATCACATTGGCTGGCTGTATGCTGAAGTCAAATTTGAGTTAGTTAAAATCATTGAATTGTTCCAACTTGACTGAATTTGGATTTATAGAAGCCGAGATAAGAAGCTACTCTTCAAAGTCTTCTACATCTTTAACCAAATGAGGTACAGAGGCTGCTGTTCTAATTTAAGAGTTTCCTCCAGCAGCACAGCAACATCTGAATACCACAGCTGGTTACCAGAACGGTAGGCTTACCTCATCCTGTGCAAGATAGCATCTGTAGAACTGTGACACCACTAACGCTAATAAAATTAACTATTAGAAGCGGTGAAGTTAGCCAGTTCGTAATCGAATCGTCAGCTAGAAATGCAGCTCCTGAATGCAACGTTCTTTTGACAGCAAGTGTACTTAACTGTAAAACTTAAAAGTACTCTTTTGTAACAGTCAGACTTGACCTAAAAATGGTCTGGCAACATTACAGCCCATAGAACAGACACCGAGAAACCAGTCTAAGAAGAAATCCCATCCTGTAGGGAATTAACAGCTGCAAGTGACAGCTAAGCATTAGGCTATGAAGATGAAGGGATGCTATTGGCTCCCAAAACAGGTTAAAAGGTAAAAGAATACTTCATTTCCAAACTCTGTTTAGGACAAAAAATGAAATAATAATAATAAAAAAAAAATAACAAGCAGAAAGGCTATAATCTTGTATAAGATGCAGATCAGAAAGTTCTGTTGAGGCACTTTTTAAAAGTATGACAGTAGCACTGATCTATTTTTCACAAAGTGTCAGAAGCAAAACACAAAGACACCGTTCATTTAAACCCAGTTCAATACAACAGCTCTTTGTGTTGCTAATACAGAAGTGAAACTATTAAGAACTTCACAAGCATGTAGCTCTGTTTTGATAATTCCTATTAAAAACTGTTCATATGTACCAGTAAAACACATTTAAAGAGGAATTATTTGTCACTATAATGTATCTGACCCATGATTAAGTATTACAGGAAAAGAATAATAAAAAAAAAAGCTGTTTTAAAACCAAGGAATGATACTTCCTGCCCATCATTGCTGATCATTTGAGATTCCATATGATAAAAAAAGGCCCCCTCACCACTCTGCAGCTTCACAAGGGCTCTTGGCTGAGGTCTTGATGCTTTTTACCCTTTGCTACTTGTCTTATTGAACCAAAATGGAAGACAAGTAGACTCACTCCATTTTATTATTCTTGCAGCTCAGCAGAAGAGTTCCTCTTTTTGTTTTGAAATACAACCCCACAGTACCTCAAAACGAAATTCTGGTTTTAGTTATACATCTATAACTAACGTAACATTTGAATTACAGTAAGTTTTTGTGACAAACTTACTCTGTTATAGTTGGTTTAATAGTTACATGTAAAATGTTCTAGGAAACAAACCAAAAAACCAAACCTATCTGTACTAGTAATTCTTATTAAATCAATTTAGTAAAGCAACATACTCCAAGTAGTCAAAAGTATTTGATTTTCTTTACAAACATTGGAAGGCAAATGTTTAAAAGCTTTGTTAAAGCTCTTTAAACAGTTAACTTCCAATGAAGGACAACAATTCCAGGTGAACCCAAAGTATGAGAAGCTCCTAAGTCTTACATTTATATCTAAATGTTCCCTCACAGTAGGCTAAGTCTATAAAAAAAAATTTTAAAGATTCTCAATGTTTAATTGCAAGGAAAACAATTCACACCAAAAACCAGAGGCTTCAATAGTTCCATGCGTGTTTGTTAGGATCTCCCTCTTTGGTTTAGAAATATACCACACGTTTTTGTAGCATAAATCTCACCTTCAAGGAAGCCAGTGTGGTCCAGTGGGTAAAACAGGGGCTGTGAGAAAAGCTGGGTGCCTATCCCCACTCTGCCACTGACTTGTTGTAGGACCAGGTCAAGTCACTTAACCCTCCTGCACCTCAGTTTCCCCATCTGTAAAATGGGGATAATGATACTTACCCACCTTTTCAAGTGCTTGATAATCAAAAGATGAAAGGCGATAGGTAGTATCATTCCCTAGTGACCTAACTTAAGGGCAGAACTTCACTTTTTCAACAGGATTATGAAAAGGATAAACAAATAAATCCAAGAAACTTATTTGCATTTTTTGGTGCATAGACATTTGGAAATTATCATTGTTTTCCTAGACAAAACCATTTATGAAATATGTCCAGAAACAAATAAAATTGGCATTAAAGACTTGTTTTAAACCATCTAATAAAGTAATAAAAAAAGAAGCTCAATAAATCCTACCTGTTAAAGCTGCTGGTTTGGACAGTGTACTATATTGGTTTTGTGTAGATATTACGCTTTGACGAGGACTTAATGTGGGCGAAGAGACCAATGAAAGTTCCTCTATAATAATACTGCTTTTGGGATGGTTTTTAGGAAGTTCATTCAATCTCTGTTCCAGTGAATACTTCAAGAGGTCCAACTTCTGGCTTGATTCATTAAATCTTGCTTGTGCCTTTTCACAATAACAAAAAAAAAGGAAGTATTTCAATTCTTTTTTCCTTGAAAGAACATTTAAAATAAAGTATCAGAAACTGTAATGATGTAAATTACTTCTGAAAGTGCCTTTCTGTCGGTAACTTTCCCAGATCCAAGTAATTTCATCACATTTTTTGCACCTTCTGCTACAGCATACTCTATCCTAAAATGATGCCGTAATTCTTCCATTCGGAGTTCAAGAGGGCTTATCACAGGTTTTGCTGCAAAGAGAGATAAACAAACAATCTTCATTGAAGACCATGCCCATTTTTAAATTTCTTTAATATTAACACCTCTCCCACATAAACAGAGAAAAAAGAAGAGGTGAAAAAAAAAAAAAGAGGAGTGAGAGATGCATATTTGGTATTCCAGAGAGAAGCTTGAAGCATGTCATAAAAGCAACAGTGAAATTTTAAGCATCTGCATTTGAAAGAAGAAATAATTGATCAATCCAATAAACAGGTCCTACTCCTTGAAGAGCTATAACTGCTAGAGGATGCAAGAAAAAGAACATGTCTTCAGGGGAGTTAAGGGACAAAAGCCAAATTTCCCCAAGATCATTCAGCTGGCAAGAAGGAGGTTTTTAAGACTGAAAGATAAATCCTCAGAGCGTGGTTCAGAAATGCAGCAAACTACCCTATAGCTAAGTAGATCCCTGATCTGTTTCTGCTAATTCTCCTGCTTCACAAGAAATCCCAGGGAATCTGGCTTCTGCCAGCACAGAATGTAAGAGATCCCACACAGCGCCTTCCCCAAACGGTTTGGGTTAACTATTCACATGTCCACTTCTTACAGTGTTTAGATTTCTTAAACAGAAAGTTTCCTGGATATAGTCCTTTCTGTTTAAAGCTCCAAGAGCAATAGGAACACAAAAATGCATTTGAAAGCCCTTTCTAGCTTGAATGCCTTTTTCTTTTGAACAAATGCCATACATAATCCATGTGCTAAGATAGGGTGTTAAGACAAAAAAAAAGCTTGAAGTATCATAAGAGTAAAAACAAACAAAACCACCCCCTCAAAACCAAAACAGCACCCCCCCCCCCCCCGCCCCAAGTTTTTCATTATTTATGATATATCCAGGCCCTTATTACAAGCATCATCACACAACTTCAATGCACTGAAATGCATATGGAAAAAGCTCAAGACTTATGTACCGATATGCCCACAATTTTATAGTACACTCATGCTATTACAACTCAGGGGTATTTTTTTTTTTTAATTAAAACATTTCCAATGAAATGCAAGTTTAAAACTACTTCTGAAATGCAGCATGAGTGTTTCAAGTTAGGTTGTTTCAAAAACACTGATTTTTGTTTGTTGTTTTGTTTTTAAAATAGTTGTTTCCTACTCAATCTAGTCTAAATACCCACACAGATAGCAAAAATTTGCCTCCATCTGTGCTCCCATTAGTAATAACAAGGTCAATCTATTTAACTACGACAAGCAGGCTTTGTACGTGCATCAGATTATTTTTTTTAAGAACAGTGAAAAGATTATATGCTTTAAGCAAAATTACTAGTTATTGTCAAGACAAAAGAGAGCAAGCATGAAACAAGAATGACAACCACGAAGCAAAAATGGACTGCATAAGGTATAAAAAGGATTATGAAGAGAGACTGTATTTCTTTTCATTAAGCTTAAGGTGTTTTGCTTCGAGTCAGATGTATTTGGCGTCCCAACACACACAATGCTATGCCTAGACTGATTATTTTCGGTTCATGCAAGTGTTGTCTAACGTTCCTACTAGAAATTTGTAAGTCTGTGTGCATATGGATACATATCTACATGCATTCTGACATTAGTGATTCATATTTCCTTTCTATTCCGTCACCATTATCAAAAGCCAGTTCATTGGTCTGGACTGCCTGAAGAATCTGCATCCTTATAACTTCTATTTTTGTCTTGCTGTCCTGGAGCATCTGCTGAGCTGTGGCAAGAAGTTTTCGATCCTATTAAAACAAACAAAAAAGTTAAAATTGTAAACTTTTCGTAGAAAACCACACATTGAAAGCTTCAAAACCCACATGCTTTAGGAAAAAGAGCTATATGTAGTTCATTCGGTATAGCAGACCAATTCCACTAACCACATCAGGCTATTAGTGGAAATTAAGTTAGGACAGAGACATACTCTGGTTGATTAAAGAGTACAAGCCACTCTCATGGAAACTGTATCTGTTTAAAGCTGAATAAAGGCAGCGTGATCTAGAAACATTACATGTGTAGATTAATACTTTGTAAGCCGATACTAAAGAAAGGACAAGAGATTAAGAGCAAAATACCTCCATCCTATGTAGAATGACTCAAATTTACTGTATGATGAGAACTCCTCTAATAGACAAATTTGCTAGACTAAATCCATGTAAAAATCATTGTACCAATTCACTCGAGCTGATTTTCAATCTTGAAATTAGAAATATGAAGTTATCTTACATAGGACATAAGTAAGTCTGCAGTATGTTTTTCTGAACAAATCAAAGCTGAAGATTTTTTTTTTTCATTAATACATAATATACGAGGGTTACTTCATTAGTTATTTCATCAGCAACTTAAAACCACAGTAGTTTTCACCTAAATGAACTCGGCTAATCAATTTCTGTTTTCAAAAGCAGTAACACAAGAAGCAGTTTACAAGAGAGCATCTCTGAAGATGAACATTCAAATTAACTGATAATACCATTTCATTGTCAGGAGAGCAGCCATCCACCCACACAGTTCTCAGGTATACCATTCTTTGTGCTCCAGCTACTGGAGATCTGACTTACAATGGATTATCAAATGGTTCTTAGATGTGGAACTGTGCACGTGCTTCTATGGCTGCTGCATGGCTCTCTCTAAATGTTCTGGGAATTACCAGGTAAGTTAAAAGTGATTCAACTTGCAGTAAGAACACAAAAAAAAAAAAAAAAAAAAAAAGGAGCATGAGAAAATTTAAGGCCGTCTATTTGTCCTGTCTGTGCAGTGCCAATCAATCACACTAATTAATAGTAGTCAGCACAGACGAGTATCACACTTGTTATAGCCAAAAGGGTATTTTGGTTAACTCATTTTGTAGCCACTCTATAACCTCATTAATAACTTACTTTCCCATGGACATGGTTTATACTTACATTTTTAATTTTATAATGAAGTTATCACAAGACAAAGAACTGGAGTGTAGCACAGATACCCAGAGCTAGAAATACTGGCACCATGAAGTATATTGAGAGAAAAATCAGTATGCTGAGAAGAGAGAAATTTACCTTCCTAGAGCTCCACAATGACCTTGCACCTAATGTATGACGCAGATAATTTAATGCCACCCTATGTTCTACAGGGTAGATACACCAAGATATACACTTGAAAAGGCTTTGGTTGCATGGGGAGAAATTATGCCCACTCTGCATACCATAGCCTCAGAACTCTTGGTTTTAAGTTCTAGTTTTAATCAACATTTCAGAGAGATACCACTAGTTTTCATATTTTAAGATTCCACTTTAGCTATCCAATTATTTAATGAGTACACTAAATTTCCTAAATGAATGCCTTCTCAAAAATAAATGTCAACTTTTGAAATAACCACTCTCTACAGCAGAATATAGATTCTAAGTAAAAGATTACAAGCAACTCTGGAATCTTGTATTAAACCTTATCCATGCATCATTCTGATCTATAAATACGCTCTAAGTGTTTCTTTGTATCTTTCCGTTTATCTTATTTTTGATCTTGCTGCTCTTGATTGTTCCTCATATCCTCTTACAGCAAGGGATTTGCTTGCTCAGGGGCAACATCAGCCCTTCAACGTGTAAAATGGCAGTAATTCAGGATTATAGAGATATCCTTATGTTTTCAAGAGACAGAAAATCCCATCTTCAGAATCAAAATGGATGTGTTATACTCAGCAGCTCTTTTAGTGTTGGAGGCTGAATACAAAATATTTCAAGGCATCTCCTGAGTATAGAAGAACTGGCAGTGTCTGCAAAACTGATCTGCAAAGCTGTCGTGGGATCTCGGAGAATCCACACAAGTCCAAGGAAAGATGATCAATATCTTAGAAACATTTAAGTCTGAATAGGTTGAGCTGAATGTTACTGAAGCAAGCAGAGAAAGTACAAAGAGAAAACCTTCTCATGAGATGATGGGTTTATTACTATTAACAGACTGCATTTTCATTTTTCATAAACAAATGATAACCTCCCTCCATTAAAGATAGGTCTGAAAATAATACATCAAATTCAAAATTAGATCATATAGTACACTTGAATAAAGGTCACAAAAGAGTTTAATGTTTTAAAGAGGATCTTGCAACTACTTTTTAAAGAACTACTGGATTATTGGGGTTGAATTCAAACTGGGAATTTTCTGCCTCTTTTGCTCACCTCATCCAGACACACGAGTTGTTTTAAGCTCTGCTTCTTAAAACATAATCACAATGCTCAAGCCTACAGTTTAAACCTGCCAAATTAACACACTTCTGAGTATTACGAACATGAGAAATGAATACCCACCATTTCCATCCTGTCTGTTGAAGCAGCTGGCAATGCTTTTGTGTTTTCCAGCTTGCTCTCCCTAGCCCAGTTACTATATACACCCAGTCTGGGAGGCTGATTTAAGCATTTACCAATTGCAAATGCAAGATTCAACCATCAATTTTAATTACATGCCTCAATCATAAAGCAAGCCAGAATTTATCCTTTCTACCTAGTCTGATCAAAGCCTGCTAACAACGTCTAGTACTATAGCCTGAGTGTTCATTGAAGTTTTTTCAGGCTGTTATAAGGTTACTTGCTGAGGGTTTATTAGGAATGTAATTCATGTCTGTCTTTTGATCCATTTGGGTCAGCTGATTATTATTTTTAAGTGTACCTGATGTTAAGTACATGGCCCCAGAGGATGTAGACTCCAGGTTTTCTAGGAGCTGAAGGACTGTGGTGCACAGACAGCATTCCCAGGCCCTTAGTCATAAGGTGCACTCCAGATATTTCTTCCTTCCACCCCAGGCTAGTAGGTTACAGATCACTTCCAGATAAATCCGGTACCAGCTGGTTCAACAGAAGTGCTGCTCGATCAGAATGAGCTTGATGGTCCATCTAGTCTAAATTCATTTTTCTGGGAGTAAGCCGCATTCGCTATAACTTCCTTGAGGTATTAGAAAGTCAAACAGCAGGCAGACACAAAGTCATCTGCGTCACCACCAGTCCCAGGCAGAAATTCACCAAGAAATATAAAGTTCCTTTCCAACACTTTTTGGTTGGTATCAGTTATCAGGGGTAGCAACGCAATTCACAGATGTCTACTCTTCAAGTCAAACACTTCTTTTTAGCAAGTTTACTGACCTAGCTAGCTGTTGGGTCAGTAAGTTAAGATCTTAAAACATTTCCATTTATTCTGTGCCTGGAGACAGAAACATCTAACCAAGCTCCTGCATACTATTCATTAGATCTACGCTTGGCTTTCCCCTTAATTTGGAAATTCATCTCCTCAACAATTTAGTAAAAGTAAATGGAAAGAACAGATAATAACTAACTAATGAAGGGTGAAGGGGCAGGTAAGAAGATTTCCCCCCTCAGCTTTTTCTTATTGAGAACTAAGACCGCCTTATACTCATATAACATGGGGGGGAGGTGAAACCTTTTTCACTTAAAAGATTTGTCTTGTCTTTCTGTTAAAAGATTCTTAGTGTATGATGAATTTTATTACATAGTTAGGACTAGGTAATAAATCAAACCCATTCAGGGGTTAGCTAACACTCCCCCCCGTCCCACCCCAGAGAACTTCTGGTGCTATCAAGAGAGCAAGTGCAAGTGAACATGTGTTCAAAACTCAGCATCAAACTGAAATTAAAAATAAAGTCACACTTATTTCTAGATCTATCAGATGCTACCTCTAGAACACCACACTTCTGTAAAAAAAAGTACGTGTTTTATGTGCATGTGTACTAATGCAGATCATAATTCTTATCAGATTACTATACACATTTTATTAAAACAAATATTTGGTACAAGTCTTTTTACTGCCAACTACAACTAGATGACCATATCAGAAGCATACTTGGCAATGCTGCCTTCTGCATAATTATTGTGCACATTACAACTTTAAACTAATGGATTTTTAATTTTTTTTAGCGGAGCTAGGAAAAGCATCAGACACGAGTCAGTGTCATACCAAGCTTTGCTGCTCACTGAATCACACATGATCAAAGATTACTAGATGTACTAAATTTAGTAAGCCGGATTTGTTATTTAGGTTGAACTGCATGTGGACAAATTGATAAAACAATCACTTGAGTGGGTATTAAACCACAACAAAAAATGGTCTGGTAATTTGTAGCAGATTTGACCTAACTACTTAACAAAAATATACCCCAAACTAAAAACACTAAAACTGCATACTGTTTATACATTGTACATTCACACCACAGCAATATGAAAATCCACAATCATTTCATGTTCTTTAAGTATTCCAAAGCCTTACCTTTGAAGAGCCATTTGAGTACATCTGTATCATATTTTCTGCTCCCTGTTTTACCTTCAGTTCTATATCCAGTTGCTTCTTTAAGGCCATCAATCTGTTGTTAGTAGAAAAACGAGGATCGCTATTTGGAGTATCAGGAGTCCTAGGACAATCTATGAATTAAAGGTAAGCTGTAATGTGTGCAGAAAAAAAAAAAGAAGAAAAAAACAAGCCCACAAAAACAAAAACCCAAACCCCTCCCCCCAAAACCACCCTAAACTCTATTCTATTAAGTTATAGATTAAACAAAGCTGGAACATCATACTTAAGAATTAAGACTGACCCTCCTGTCCAGAGCTACTTTGCAACAGCACTGCAAATGCGCCTTAACATGAAAAGCCTCACGAAAGCCTGGTGACTCCTACACATGTCCTAATTCACATGAATCACTTCCGGGAGTGGTAAAATAGGCAGGTTTGCAGCTAGGTCTATTTTTGTTTCAATGCAGATCTATTATTTCTTCTAGAACTTCTTGAGTCAATTAAAAGTGCAGTTTTCCATTAATCTTTCTTAGACTCCTGATTTTAAATCTAAGTGTTTTAAAAATTATCAAGCTTGGACAATAATATTCAATACTAATGAGCACGGTCAAAATACAGATATTAAGTAGGTCCTCACTGATTCTAGTGTGAGCGCTGCAGACACGGCTTATGTCAAAATTCAGAATACAAAAAATGAGCCTTTTCCTTAGTCATAGAGCTGAATGATTTTTGCTCTGGAATCATAACAGAATCCTGGGATAATTGGATATATAGGCAGGCAGATCATTGAACAACTGTGATCTGTGGGAAGGCCAAAGTGTTTTCGTTTGATGATATTACTGTGTTTAGATCTCCATCTTGCTAGATTAATTTAACAGAATGCAAGTTAGTTGTATCAATCAAATTATATAGTCGAACCCCTTAACTTTTCTATCCTCTTGCATAAAAGTCTATTAATCACTGGTCCATATTTCAGCTTCTGCAACATGAACTGTCAGTGAACTGAAAATAAGTGGCCACTGGACTATTTCCTAGTACTTAACTATTTCCAACACAACTGTCCTTTTAGCTAACTATCTTCCCTAACAGTCCCAATGGCTTCTCTTTCAAACTTTTTGTAAAAGAGGATAAATTATGTCTACTGTAGTAATAATCTTTTTTGTTGTGATTTCTTTTACCCTAACAACTGGAAGAATACCTTCTCTATGGGCAAATGACATCAGTATGTAGTCAATACCAGCAGTACAGTCTTTTTTCCCCAACTTTAATTTTCCTTGAATTAAAACTAGGATGATGGATCAAGTTCCTGAAATCCTCAATTATTAGAAAACACAGGCATTGCACTAGTAACTTACAAATTATTAATTATGCGGTGTCATAGGTGTCTTATCTGTCATTTCATATTTCTTCTGTAGAAGCTTCTGATAACTAATTTTGAAGATTTAATACATTTTACTTTCAAGTTTGCTGTGTAATTTCCTTCTAAATTGTAATCTTTGCTGAGGCTACATACAGCTTTCATTTAAGGAGAAGTTTTAATTTCCTCTGCTGCTAATTCACTCCTCACTTCAAGCCACTTTAAGACTCTTACTGCGTCCTCACTACTTAGAGGTAGTACAGAAAATACCAGATGTTTAAAATAAAAAAAATAAAAAAAAAATCTGTGCTATTCCTCATCTGTTTTGTCATTCATCCTCTCCTCAGTGCTTTGGCTTGGTTTCTCTGCAAAACATTGCACTTGAACAGCTTTACCTTAAATCTGTTATTAATAAAATAAAGATTAACAACAGGCTTTCCTCTCACTTATGTCTTCACATTCAACTAATCATAGAATCATAAAATGGTTAGAGTAATCCTCAGCTAACATTCTATTCAAAATTAGAACAAACATGAAATTCGAAAGGCACAGTGTCAAGTCTTCCTGTAAAGTAGATTAATCGTATAAATGAATATTTACCAACTTTAGAGTTATGATGCAGTTCTCTACCACTTAAAGATCCCAGCCCTCTCATGATCCCTGTGAAGACTGTGGGGCTCCTGAAGCCTGTTTTCACAGCTTTGAAAGACGCACACAAGCAGCTCTTCCTTTGCATTAAAACAACACTCAAGTTGCAAGTCAAGGACTAATTAGAGATACCATGGTTCAGGCTGCCCAGGCAGCTGTTATTATCTCCCTTTGCGTGTCTGCACTGTGAAGGCGTAACCAAATCACTTGCTTGGATCATCTCAAGAGCTGGTCTGCACCTGTGGACCCAAATTCCCTCTACTATTTTGTTTAAATGGTCCACCTCTATCCTTTGTTAGCAACCAGCAGCAAATGAAACTTTTTTGCAGTATGGACTAATTGCTAGGAAGAAAGAATTTTTTGCTTTCACGCATACTAGCTGCTCACTAAACTCCCAAACATGGAACACTAACTATGGTTTCTTAACAAAGATATTTTTTTTAAAGAAAAAAAAAAAAAAAAAAAAAGAAGTTCACCAACAGCTTTTCAGAAATGGCTTCCAAGTGACTCCTTCTTCCCCTCAACCCCATTACAATTCAGTAGGCAGCCTGGGGCAGCCCCTTATGGAAGAATTCAGATTGAAGTTTTAAGTCAGTCGGACCAACTGGTCCTATTATGGAAAGCGCTGACAATCTCCGCAGCAGCGTGATGAACCACATCTGCATGAGCAGTTTCCCTCCCTCTTTGTAATGTCTACTTGAGGTTGCAAACACTTCGGTACGTCTAGTTCTCTCTGATCTATTTGTATAAAGCACTATACAGAGGGGCTCAAATCTCATCTGCAGACATTTAGTCCTCTTCATAATACAAATAAGTAATACATTCATCTAGATAATTGCAAGCAATGGGATTTATGTATATACTTAAACAAGAGTAAGTACTTGTACCAAATCGATACTCAAGTGAAGTGAGTAGGGACTGGGGAAAATAACAGATTCTCCAGTTTGCCATGTCTGTTGGTCAATAAGGACAGTACCAGATTTGCCATTTTGGATGCATTCAAGTCCAACTTTGCATAGGACAGCAAGCTTGGATATGGATTAGTGCCCCTAGGCATCTTCTTCTTGACAGTGAATATCAAAAGAAGTAACAGATGTATTTCAGGTGAACTTGACTTCAAGTAACTGGCATGTTATTTTTGCTGAACAACTATGAATGTTTTTGCTTAACGCTCATGAGTTTTGTGCAGCTTGTTAGCACACATCCAGGCTGCTGGAAGGGCTGCAGTACTGCTTCCCCAGCACCTGCAATATCCTGTTTTCATGAAATCAAAATTATTAGACTTAACATAAGTTAATAGTGATGGTTTAACCAATTTTTTTTTTTTTTTAATGCTTGGACTGCATCAGGACAATGGCAGTTTTCAGTCTGAAATGTTTATCTTAACCGTGATCTTTGCGCTCCTGTTGAAATTATATTTATTAGAGTAGTGACACAACTCTACTCTACTAAGATGGCTGCTCATTCCTCTGGGGACTCTTCCCTAGATGCTACATATGCTATTTCCTCAATAAACTCAGTGTGAAATCTAGGATCCCATGTAACTTTCTGAATGTGGGTTCCCAGCTGGTACTGCAGCATGCTACTAAACAAGTGACAGGAGATTGTTTCAAACTGCTTCAATAATGTTATCCTACATTAAAGTTGCCAAAAGTTGTCATGAAATTCCTATGGATAAGCCTCGTAGGTGGACTCTGCTCTCTAAAAAGTCACTACCTCAATCAATTTGGTTTCTACCTCTACTAGTTTCCAGTAATTGGTCTTCAGTGGACACTTTGGTGCCTGACAGATTAACCTAGTCATTTGTGGGACAAAGAAATCCCCCAGTCTCTCTCAGTCCCCTGTCAGCTAATCATATTCTTAAACAAAATAATTTATTTTATTTGTGACCCCTACAGACAAATTTGATGTAAAGCAGATAGCTTAGAAGTTAGAGGATAACGGAAGAGGAGGCACGAACTTGTCTTTTTGATTTCACGTTCTCAATGTTGTATCCAGTCTCCTCAATTCCCTCAGAAGTTTTTCTATAATTTCACCTCCCTATCCATCTTTAATTCAGCTCTATGGAAGAGATTATTTTCCCAATTTTTAGATAGATATATCTATATATCTCTATCTATCTATCTATATATCTCCTACGTATCAACTATATGCCTAATTAAATCAATAACTTGCTGTAGGTAAGGTATCTCAATCTTACACGTCACTGAGTCAGATTATGAACTCCAATTGATACTGCTACTTTTTAGACTTGTGAAAAGACCATCAATGTTATCTGTGCTACTTTGTAGAAGTATGCTTTCAAGATACAAAATTTCTTCACCTCTATTACTGAAGTAATCATCCCCATGTTACACACCAAAACAAAACTCTCAGATTTTCAGCAGTAATGGTCACTAGGCTTGTCCTATCCTTTTTGCATTGCTGCATTCTGCTCCACTTTTAAGTGCTGGCCTATGAATTTTAAAACTCCGCACCCTAATATGACTAATACGCTGCATGATAAGGCCAAACCTCGGGACAAAGTCCCACTTCAAAAGCAAATCCAGATTCACCAGCAACCCCAAAATGTAAAGTAAACCTATGTTACGCTAGAAGTTGTTTCTGAATTATACATCTGCTGCCACATCTGCCCTCTCATTCAGTAATATAGCTTTTTGACAAACTGCACTTTTTGGTTAAGGTTTAATACCGATTCTTCAAATAGTTGTGAAAATAATTTCCTATGGCATTAGGACATGGAAAGCTTCCAGCTCTAGGCAAGCTGTATCAAAACATCTTAACTTGCTTCAAACGGAATGTTATTAAAACACATTTTTCTACAGCAGATTCATTAACACTACATGCAATGATTTTAACATGTATCGATTACATTGTGCCAATTAAAAAGAAGTTACATTACAAATTAGTGGTTCCTTTAAAAAGTAATGCAAGTTACTGCTTGATACCACAAGCAACAGTAAGAGTCCCAACAGTTGCACAGCACTTTTCAGCCCTGCATCTGGAGCACTTTACAAATATAAGTTCACACCCACTTTTCAGATACAGGAACAAGGAAAGATTAAATGACTTTTCCAAGTTACCACAGTGACCTTTCAACAAGTCAACAGAAACCATCCAAAAATCTTCAGATTTCACACCTGACAGGTCAAAGGGATCATCATCTTATAGGCAATGATTCTCTCAGTGTTACTTCTCAATGGATCTCAGCTCTGACTTTGCTACTTAAAACCTGCAAAAAACCTAAACAACATACTCCAGGAGAGGTATAAAAACAGGGCTACGCCAAAAAATATTAAAGTACATAAAGAGAAAACAAACCTTGACTCACACACCTCTTGAACCCTCTTTATTTTCAGCATTCATGCTCTGCACGGTCTAAAAATTTTCCGTGTATTTCCTTCTCTCTTTTAAACCATTTGTCACTAACTGAACAGAAAAAGGTCAAACATGAGCTAAAGTGAAAAGCTATTAACTTAAAATAAAGCTGACCTCTGGAAACAATGCACTTGTTCGGGGAACTCTCATATTCATCAGTAAATGATTATTAAAATCACTGTTGATCCTGAGCAAAAGCAAGAATGCCCAAACTGAGATATCTGTGACCTCTCAAAGGTATCCTCTGTTAGATCTTTAGGACTATGTGTCTATGTATTTGCTGAATATTGAATGTGTGTATATATACATACATACACACACAGAGTTGGCATGGTGTAAGTTTTATGTTGCCAACCTTATTTTGCAAAGGCCAAGCTCACTAATACCTGAAGTCAAATCTAAGACTTCGGTATTAAAAATCAGAGTATCACCTAGATGATTTGCACCCATTAGTCTTAAGACAGAATGTTTACCGATAGCGCTCCTCCCACATGGATGAGGCTGGAAAGAGGCAATTAAATTACAAGGCAAACAGTATAAAAACCCCAGGCATTTCAATTTTGGAGGGTGGGTCCTTGTAGATCTTTGATCTAAGAACAGACATTGAAAGAACTAAAGACTTTTTTTTTTTTTAGGAAGTTATGCAACATACTCTATTAAAATGGGTCTTACCTAGGAATACCTAATGTGATACTATACAGCGAATATACAGATCTCAACAGAATTAGTAAGCTTTTTCTTGTATATTTCAATAATAAAGTAAGACTGTAAAAGCTATCTACCAATAACACTTTGAACGGAATGAAAGTTAAAAACATACTGTTAAGTTTAGGATGCATCAAAAGCAGGTAGAAGAACATAAGTTTATCAACCTTGATCTTTTATCCCTTGAGCTTTCATGAAGTCTCTGGTATTTGAAATGCAAGGTGAGATGAGCCTGGCTGCGAATAGTTACTCACAAAAGCAATGGGCGCTGCTGGCCTTCTCAGAAACCTACTAAGGATCTGAACATTATTTAGATCTTTGTACCCAAACCATCTCTTTAGAATTAGTAAATGCTTTCTTAGGGCCTCCTGCATTTCCCGAGTCATGCACAAGGACAATATTGCTCGTTAACTCATTGTGACAGAGTTTTAAAATGCTACAGGAATTGGGCTCTACAACAAGAGCATTCTGGGCTCATCCAGTTTTCAAGCTCTAATACTAGGTGAACTTCACAAATTTATGTCCACACAGATATTTATATTTGATCTATACACGGTTTGCATACAATTTTCCTTCAGTTCCACTCTTCCCATTCCTTTAAAAGCCACACTACTGTCAACACTGAAGGGGATTTTCATAAACCTTAGCCGATACGGAACAGAATGTTTCATGCCTAGTAATGCCCCCCTGGCTATCTATGAAGCATACATTGTTGTATTCATTCCCATTTCATGCTGCAGCAGCTACTTTCCCTCACTAGTTCCAGCTGTCCCCACCTCTGCCCCTTGTACCTCGAAGAACAAAAGCAAAAAATATAGAGAATACTGTGCAGGCCACCACGGACACTTCAACACTTCTGCCTGTCACAGGGCCAGACAGTATGAAGTGCTGACATCACCTGTCAGTATTTTCCTAAATTCTCACTGTAACCAACCTTTCTTCACAAGGATGATGTGAGCTTTTATTGTATTGCCCAAGCTTCTTAAGGCTTGGCATTCACTTCACAAACACCTTCAACGGCCTGTGCACATTTATTAACATTTTGCCAGGAAGAGTCTGTGCAATGTGACATCAGGAGGCTGGCAATACCTCTCGAGTCATTCCACAAAGCTGAAAAAGGACTGTTTACTTTCACAACATTCCATCTTAAAATACCAAGTCTGGTATTTTTAAAAAATACATTCAAAACCAGTATCAACTCACTGTTGTGCCACAGGAAATACAAATTAATTACAGCCATTCTGTGATTCTGTGAAAAGAATTTCAAATTGTCTTTAAAATGGTAACTTCATTGTGGAAAAGCCTCAAGACTTAACAGATCATTGCCACAGGAAGAAATACTTGATAAGTTAGTCAGATAAACGGCAAAACAGAAAAACAGTTTGTAAAAGTTAGATTTAAGCTTAAAAAAAACCAAGAAAATTTTAAAGTAAAAATTTTATAATTTTTCCTCCATAGAATAAAGAGGTGCTGATGCCTACAGTGTCACTCAGAGAATGCCACTGGAAGAGCTACTGAAATTTGCTTTTATACAGTGAAAAGCTATTAGGAAATACTACGGTGATTGAGAAAATACTTTAGCATAGTAATAACTGAAAGTGAAGAATTGGTACCTGTTAAGTTAGTCTTTAGAGCATCATCAAGTAATCCATGAAATACAGTGCTCCCCATAAAAAAAGTTAGAAGTAACAAACTCGCCAGCTACAGATTTGCTCAGTCCCAGAGCAATTATTTCCAAGTGCAATGAGATACAGCTTATCTAAGAAAGAACTGACTTCACAATAACATGTGGTACCTGCAACATCTTCTGGATCCGTTACAACAATGTGTGCATTTAACTCCTGTAACTTATGATGCAAATCTTCTAACTTCTTATTCGATTTTTTCAAAATGTTGTCCACATATGCCAAGTTCTTTTTATCCGTTGTGACCTTCCTGAGGTTCTCTGCTCCTTCCTTGATTTTAAGTTCCTTCCTTATTTCCCGCTTGATTTGGTCCTTTACTTCATCCAGCTTCTGCTGTACCATTGTATCTGAAAATTCCAACTTTTGGCCAGTGCTCACATTCTCAGCGGCTAGAAGACTTTTGGCATCCCCCTAGAAAGAAAAACAGTAATATAACTACCAGGAAACACTGTTTCTTGACAACGCATGCTGTAAACTTAAAATGATTAGGGTTTAGGTCTCTGAATATTAGACACACACTTTGTAAGACCATTTACTAACCATGAGTCTACACTCATGTTGCCCTAAAGCACAACCACACAAGACATGTTAACTTGGAGCTACATTTACAACAGATTTATTTTAAAATCAGTGACATCTTTACTATGCCTATTTTTAACAGCAAGAGATTTAAATACTTCTGGATTTGTCATGGCTGCTTGCCTGGCAGTTATATGCCTCAGAGCTAATGACTCACATTTGTAATTTTCTAGATTTAATTGTGTGTTTTAATAAACCAAATGGATATAGGAAATAAGACTAATGTCTAACAGTTATTAACTATGATGAATTTTTATACATTTATTAGAATATATTCTTTTTAAAGATTGTAAAAAAAAAAAAGTTAAAAAAAGTTAGTGATATTTGCAAACGTTTAACACTGGCATCTTTATAAAGTTTCGTCAAGATGTTACTGGAAAATAAATATGCTAGGTTTTTTTTTTTTTTTTTTTTAAATTCCCTCAAGTAAAACCTTTGACTTTAGAAAATAATACTATTTAAAAAAAATCTTACTGTCTTGTGCAGGCAAGCTAGGCTGAAATGGAAAAAACAAAAACAAAAAAACAAAACCACAAAAACATTGCAGTGATAAGTAGGAGTTGGTGTAGTATGGGAGCAGGGGATGAAAAGACTTCAGACCACCAGTTCAGGTGAGGTCATGTTTGCGCCTGGTATACATTTATGTATCATTGAGAAATAAGAGTACAAAGGGCATGTTATAGAACCTACATCAAAATAGTACAAATGTGATTAATTACATACGTAAAAACACTTCCTGTGTGTCTTATACGTGGACCATGTACAATGAGCACAGGTCCTGCCCAAGAAGACTTAGCTAGAGTTAAGTGAGTGAAGTTGAAAGAAGGGCTCTCCTGAACTTGGAATCTGATCCAGTCGTAATTCAGGATGTATTTAGTAAATGCATGGCCTGATCTGTGCGTAATGACCCAAGAGCCAAAAATTTTTGTAAATTTTCTTAAACACAATGAAGAAATTGCCTAGACTTTTGAAATATTTGGGTGGACAGTAGGTTTTTGAAGGGATAATTAAAAATTTGAAAGTTTTGGGTTATCATCACTATTTGCTGTTGAAAACACCAATAATACAGCAAAGGAAACAGTAGAAGAAAATATTCAGGAAGGAGTTCAAGCAGCACAGCATCAGGCTAATTAACTGTAAGAACATCCCAGTACACATGATCTCTAGATATAGTCCACAGTGACTTGTTTGTTTTCTAAAGAATGTGGGAAAATGAGGATCATGAAGGTTGTTCCTGGGCCATACATGTCAGCAGATAACGCCGGTCAAACTATTTCAATCTGCACACATTCCAGTGATACTGCCTTACATAAGCTGGATCCAATGTACTAGTATACTCAAATATAATTTTACAAGTTTACTAAATCATCTTTAAACCCTTCTTATTAAAACATTTCTACCCACAGCTGCTACTTCTAGTACAAAAAGTTAGCAACTCAAAGATTTTTAAATATTAAAGTAGGCAGAATTACCATCTTGCCACAGAATTTGTCTATCAGTGAAAAAGACAACAAACAAGCAATTTAGAAGTGGCAAACTGAGTAAGAAACAAAAGAGGAAAAATCATGCAAATTTATACTTAAATTGCACTTGTGATACCTTTAAGTACACATCTGTTAGGGCACATTAAAATAAGTAGTTTATTATGCATATGTAGAGAGGCTATTAATAGTTGTACCAGGAAACACATGACATTATTGATTATTCTTTAAAAAAAAATTATTATTTTTATATGCCTATATATGGAAACAGTGATGAACAAGTAGTACCAAGATTCATAATCATAATGAAGGAAATCAACCACTATGTGCTGTTTTGTTTTGAGAAACAACTGAAACTGAAAATAAATTCATATAGCAATTGTATAGCAAACTATTTGTTTAAGTAATAAGTACATCCAAACTAGAGTCAGACCTTTGATTTCCCTATTTGTCTAACACATGAAAATTTAGGATGTAAAGAAAGAGCTTCATGATTAGTATGCTAATTATTTAGCCTTTAAAAACAGAGATCAAAACAGTGTTTGTAAATAAAAGTGTATTTTTAAACCATAATCCTGTGCACTTGTTCTGCAAGCTTCCCAGAAATAAATTCAACATCTACCTCCTTCAAAGCATCATATTACACTTTTCAAAGTGTAAGAGAGACAAGTGGTAAATGTAAAAAAAAAAACCAAACCCAAACACTAAAACAAACCCCAAACAACGCCAAAACCCAAAGAAAACCTTTATTCCATATTCCAATAGTACCTGAAGTATGCTAAAATTATGCCAAGAATGTACACTTCTCAAACAGAACAATGTAATTAAAACATAAATAATTCAGAAATATTCTTGACTAGGGTTTCCCAAAGAGACTTGAGTTAATTGTTTATCTATTGAACAATAACGTATTCTGTTACAGGGAAGGTTTTTATCCCCTCTACAACCCCTACATCCCACCTGTTAAAGCCATGTTATGTTCTTCCATAAACAGGTTTTTGGAAACCCTTGTTCCAGATATGGAGCCTCTAACAAGTCTTCAATTAAATTAAATCTCCATGATCATTAGTAATTTGCATTCCAAATTTCCAGTAATTAAGTTCAAGTTGTCCTCAGCTCAAGCAGTCTCAGAAGCACCTTTGTCCCTGGACTTAAGGGTCTCAAGATACAGTCTTTTTCTTCCATCTGCTTCCAAGACAGATAAGAGTTCAATAGTGTGGATGCTAACACTTGAAACTGGTCACATTGCCTTTGCATTTAACCACTCATCTTTAACACCCCCCCCCCCCCCAAAAGCCATAGATGATACTGTTCTGCCTCTCTTGTCATCCAGAGTTAATTATACTTCTGAACTAAAAGTATCCTGTCACCTAGTTACCTAGACGTGTCACCTGGCACAAAGGTCACTGTGAAACAAACAGCCTTCCAAGGAGGCAACCTTGGGCCCTGAAGGTTGCTGTGAATGCAGAGCAAGAGTGTGTTCTGCAAGCAAAGTTGTTCTGCTCCTGCGCTGATGCCTTTTGCTGCTGGGATGCAATGAAGGTTTGAGACAGATCCTCAAGCCACAGAGATGAGCAGCTTCAGCAACGTTCCATTTTAAAATGGAGATAATGCCAAGATGGACACAACATCTAATAGTTCAGCAAGAGAAGTGAGGCAGGACTTTTTCTTTAAGAAAAGCCTCCCAAAACATCAAACTCAAACTCTACTTTTAAACCAAGAAATTACTTAAAACACAGGATGGTCTAGCCTATTTGATGACAATCTATTAAAAGTCTCGTTAGAGCTGAATATTCTTTCAAAAAATTCTTTTCCCCATTTGGATAAACTCCCTCACAAATTGAGCCTCACATCCATTAGGATGTAGGTGTTCTGTCCCCTCAGCCTGAACATTAAGTATGTCAAAAGAAACAACGGTTGAAGGCAGGGACCAGGTCCTTTCTTTGCACTGCTCGAGCAGGCAGGGTGCAAAGACAGAAGAAATCATTCACGTCCTTTATGCCAAGAAACCACCAACGGATTTTGCACAGCCACTTCCTTTAACTCTCCCTCCCAGAATCATTTAACATAAAATATCTTGAGAGTGGAAATGCTCTGAAGCAGATAATGACTAAACCACTCCTGCTGGCAAAACAGAGAACAGGCCTCTCTGCTTTAAAATCAAGACAAAAGAGCAGGCAGACAGTTATTGATTCGCAGTTTTTTTTAATTCTGGTAGTGTTCTGACTGCCGGTTAAAAGCGAGGAGCGAGTCTTTGCTGGGTGGTCCCAGGACTGGAGCACTCGGCATCGCATCCTTCTCTCCCTTGTGCCACAGCAGACGGCTGGTGACCGAGTTCCTTGCACCCAGGGGCCGCTGCTGCCGCTTCTGGGCTGTAAGGAAAGGAATTAGAGGCGGCAGCAGCAGCGTGTACTTCTGTGCAATGGGAAAATACACGTTTCTGAGCCAGAGTGGAGATTTCTGAAACATTTCAGCATGTAATGAAACCGAAGCTATGTTTACTACAACAAACTATCAAGGACCACAAATGAGATACTACTGCTTAAGAAAAAAAAAAAACAACAAAACAAAAGAAACCCACATACATAGCTTTCCTACTGCAACGGCCTCATGACTCAACCTCACTTTGATTGCCGGCTCCAAGACTATCTATTTACACAGATGAATTCAAGATGCCAGCCTTCAATTTCTGTACTCCTGTGAAATGAGTTAAGTGTAATTGCTTAAAATAATGGGTAGTGGTCTGAGCATGACTTTTAATAGTACACAGAGCCCATTCTGGTTGATGTGGTAAGAGAGAGTAGTAATATTGTTTATGAAAACCCATGGGGGCCCTGCACTTTTTCCTCAGGTCAATTCTGAGCCAATTAATCAGTGAAGCAGGTGCCTTGCCAAACTACATATACCACCCAAACTCCCATTTAAGAATAAAATGTCTAAATTGCTGAACGATGGAAATGGTACCGCTGAATAGAAGAAAGTACCACAAAGCTGAACATATCAGAGAATCTGCTTAAATTGTGTAAACTAAATGACTTCCAATTCAAAATGAGAGTCTCAAATAGCCACCTCTTAGAAGAAAAAGATAATGCTAAAATCCAGGGCATTAATATCTCCCAAAGACTTGCTCCTAAGAGCACAGTACAGATGCACCGTGTTACACCATGTATTCACCATAGAGAATATTGAATAGGGGAAGAATTCAGATTGCTGACTTCTGGTAGGAATTATTATAGAAAGGTAAGTGGAGCCTTAAAGTACAGCATGCTTAACGGCTGATGAGTACTCATGCACTATATTATTTATGCTTCACATTGACTTGCTCCTAGCACACACTCAATCTGCCTTTAGAAAAAAAAGAAGAAAAAACCACCACATCAAAACCCACAGCAAAACTGTGTATATTTTTTTCTAAAACGATTAGCATTCATTTTTATAGGCTCTTCAATTTTAGTCACCATTTCAATAGAGGATAATAGACAATTAAACAGTAAACAAACCTGTTTGACAAGTATAGTAAAAAATGTTTGGCTATTTAATATAAGAATACTAATTTCAAATATAAAAACAGGATTTTCATCTTATGTACGATTTTAAAAAATTACCATAATCCAGAAAGACTATGTTTATTATTTTTTCATTTCATTTTGAAGAGCTGGAAGTACAGATTTGGAATCATTAGGTATCTTAGTGTAATCTTCTGAATAATCTTTTAGAAAAAAAAAAAGAAACAAGTAACAAAAAAAAAAAGTTGTTTTTCTGAGCTAACTGCCAAGGTCCCTGAAGCTCTCTATAGTAATTCCTGAAACTACAGTAGTCTTTGATTTTAAGAACAATGTTAATCAATTGCAAACTTCCCTTCCCCCTGAAGTCATTCATAAAACCAGATGTGACGGCTTGTCTGGATTACTGGAACTACATGGACTATTTCCTCCTGCCCAGAAGCAAATGTGATTGTGGTCAAGATCTCAGCACTCACCCAACGTCAAGAACAAAAAAAAAAAAAAAAAAAAAACAAAACACAACCTTGGAGGCTTAATAGATTTTGGCATTAGTTTGCTGTGCTAACATGTTGCAAATCAGGATTTAAATTTAATCTAAGTCACAGCTCTCTGCTTTGTAGCAAGAGGTTGTTTAAGACACAAATATCCATAGTGCATTGCATTACATGTGGATGAATTCAAGTAGGACACTGGTTAAATGGGATTCAATTCCTGTGTGCAAAAAGCAAGTGCCTTGCTGTATCTATAAGAGGTGAAATAGATAAAAAAAAAAAGCGTTCCTTAAAAAACAGATGTCCAACCTACAGTCGTCAATCAGCTGGTCCCCTCTGCCCCTCTTGCCAAGTTTGAGCTGTTGCCCCGATGGATGCTTCAGGAGGAATGTTTGCTTTTAATCACATGATAGCTGCTGGGCTGCAACACTCCATCCTACAGCACCTGTATGAAAAGCTGAGTGGCCTGCCTCAGCCAGGACATTGCACCTGAACAGGTATTAAAATTCCCTGGGGATTCCTTGCTAACATCTAGCCTTCCAGGCACAAACACTCCCTGATTAGCCCAGCGTTTACTAATAGAAAGAGGATGCTCCCCAAAAGGTGCTCCAACAGCAGCGCAGATTTGCTTACAGCACTGGAGGTCGTGTCCATACAGCGCTGTGCCAACATCCATCATAGAAAGGGGCACATGAGAGATTTCCTCGGCATGGAAGGAGAGAAAACATTTTAAGAAGTGCTGCATTCAGCTGCTTCTCATCATAGCAGCTCCTGATGGTTTTATGCTACGAGAAGGACCTGCAAGGAAGCTTAGAAAGAGCTATGACATTAAAAGAAATCCCCCCAATCAGCTTTCTCATGATCATGAGGACTCAACAGAGGCTATGGCACGGCACAAGCCATAAGCACCTGAAGCGTAACTAGATATTGTGGCAACAGGCACGGTACAGACACTTCAGCAGTTTCCGAACTTTTATCTGTAACTTCAAGTTCCTACTCCCAGCCAAAAAATTCCAATGGAGCCCAGCACAGTGGAAACAAACCGTACCCCCTCTAGTTGCAGTGCTGCAAATAAAAGCACAAATCCCTGTTATGATGAATGGGGCCTGCTCTCGCAACTTTTATTACATGTATCCAGGAACAAGATCAGCACATGAAATTATGCCTATAATAATACCACTCCTTCATTCTCTATGAGACTTTGCTGTCTTAGCTTTAATTTAGCTTCTCATTTTTAAGTGCATGGCAAGTACCAATGATTATCAGTCGTGCTACAGTAACTGAGTTAGTGTAACAAGATAAAGAAGCAGAACACTTCTTTTTCAGAAGAAAACTGCATTTTACATAATTAATATGGTTTCAAGCAGACCAAACACAGCAGGAGATGCTCTATTAAATGCCAAAATATAAACAAGCTCTTTCAAGATACAGGAAAAAGATTTCATGAACTGTTAGTACCATACTGTATGCCGGAAATATCTCCGATAATGATGCATCATAGAACTGCACCCAGAAGACTGAAATTATTCCCCTTGAAATGCAGCCTCACCTACATGCACACAGTAGAAACATTGTAATGATAACTTCTCATCTAATTCCTGTAACACTATCCTAGCATGTATTCGTAATTTGATAAATATACACATTCTTGTTTAAAAGAGGAGGAAATCTAGGTGAATTAAATGATAGTTCAAAAAATGAAAGAGAAGCAAGTTCAAAGCAGCACAATATATTTTAAGACAAGAAGTCCCTTAGTCACTGATTCTGAACTGTAGTTGTACATTTAACATACTGGACTGGGCAGTGAAAATGGACATGCATGTGTGCCATTACTCCTACTGCCAACAGAGGAATTCCATGCACAAACTTGTTTTCATTTTCTAAATTTAATCTGGATAATTTAGTCTTCTTTTGAGAGCTACTTTGGGAAAAAATCCCTAGGATCCCATTACACAAATGAAAATGTGAAGGCTGGTAAATGGCAGAGAAATTATTACTTTTGTGTGTTTGACAGTTTGAGGCTGCTTTGAAAAAAAAATATATTAAAATTGATAGCAAAAGTAAGCATTGAACGGGATTTAGGTTTTGGGGTTGGTTGTTTGCTTGTTATTTTAAATACTTTCAAATAAACATGTAGCTATTGTTTTCTTCATGGGAACATCTGTAACTTTCTGTACCATGTAAATATATAAACAACTTCATCCTAATGGCCTAGAATTATTTCTTGAATATATATCATATGTACTTTTAAAATAAAATTTATATATTAATATTCTTGCCAAATACTACATATGGGTATGCATGTTATCCATTTCTTTTAGAAATTAATACACTCACTTTGAATTACTACTAGAGACTAAAACAAGGGGTTTTTTTGAGAGAAATTTTTAACACTAAGCTTGTCTCAGTTTGACTTGATTGATTTCACTGTAGTTACATTAAGCTCAAGTCTGGTGCGAGCAGTTGTTTTACTGCTCTGCAATGCCTGAAGTCCAACATAACTTACAGAAGAAACAGAACTATTTAAGATAAAGCTAAGGTCACACAAATGTTGTGTGGAGAATTTGCCTCTAAGTACAGGTAATACAGAAACTACTAATCTGTCCACAAGAGAGAAACACTCTCCCCCTTCCCCAAATAAAATATAACTAATATCTGTTCAAGCACGTGGTAAGGCAAACACTTAAAACATTTTTGCTGCTACAGAAAGTTAGTATAATTTTGGTTTACGCATAGGATATGACATTTAATTTGGTAGAAGAGATTTTCAAAGATAAAAAGGTCAGTCAAGAGACATGAGTCACAATCACGCCTTATGACTTTGATAACTCCTCCTCAAACACGACACAGACTGTACAAAGGTGACAGTTTGTTAGTCACGCATCCAAAAAATACACTTACCTTAATGTAAAGTTAACACTGCAACTATACATTTTCAACAGCTGTAATGTTAACATTAAGACAAACATGCATTGTTAAATCTCTGCTTGTGACAAAGTTTTAACCACTACGCAGAAATATCAAAATAAAACTCCAAGGAACCAAAACCCCAGTTACTAATACTTAATGACACACAGGTCCACTCCCATTTGTAAGGTGGTTTTCTTCTATTATGATAGATAATAGTAGCTATTATCTAATCCATTATTATCTCATATAATGCAACTGACTGACCATTCTGCTCATCCAGAAATTAAAGTATGAGCTATACCACATCTGTAAGTGGTGGCACTTAACAGTGTTACACATTTTAACTAAGCTACAGGAGAAGAATGCTAAAACACCTTACTACACAAACAAGTCAGTACAATTTCAGACTTCTCTGTTCTTTCAGTTCAGGTTAAAAATCTTAAATTATTGAAATGATGTAAAAGAATCCTCAGCTAGTAAACAGGAATTTCTCAATAACATATACAAGTGTCAGGACACTGTTAAAGAACAGTATGCTAATTTCTTTAATATGAAAAGCACAATAAAGTGACCTGTGTATGAGAATCTTCATTTCTGGGATGAATAATTATGATCTGAAGAAAAAAAATCTCTTTGTTTCTGGCAGTTCCAGCTTTCAGCACATAAAACTGATATGTTAGTCTATTTAACTTTACTATATTTTACAGGAGCTATTTTTAGCCATTGCAAAACTAATGGAAGAGCTGAGTCTACATTCCACTCTAATTAAGCCATCATCTTTAGCAGCCAACTATTTTGTACATTATAAATGCAGCAATACATATCAGAGATAATACTAACATCTGTTTTATGAGGCAACAGGCCAAGTGGCTAAATACTAGATCTTGGTGAAGGAAACAGATTTTTTTGCTTTCTAGGACTGTGCAACAGGGCCTTCACTACAGCTTATGGGTTCCCCGGCTTGGTAGTTGAATCTGTTATTAGAGGAAAGGGATGCATGTTTGTATTTATACCAAGGAACTATGTCTTTATGCTCTAGGATTGAGAACTCTTTCATGGTACTTTTGATATCTGAAGTTACTTAAGTTTACAGCCTACACTCCAACCAGCTGGAAACGCTGCTCTTATTTTCATCTCCAGCAATAAAAGCAGGATGGAAAAGCCTCCCTAAATCCTTTCCTCATCTTCACAGGTGGTCAGTAGAAAAGATCACTTTTCACTATTGGGGATATGTATCACCACACCCAAAATTCCACTTGCAGAGATGCAGGCATCTCATTCCATGCCTTTCCAGTAAAAGTTTATGGATGAACACAGAGTTATTTATAGAAGCATTACTTCACATCCCCATTTGTCTGAGACTCTTACAGAGCATCACTCTGTACGCTGAGATACACTTGAGTAGTGTTTTTGCAACCCTTCTTTCTCTGACCCTTAAAATACTGTAGGAAATGTCTCACTGGCTCTTAATGTCTATTTTCTATTTAAGAATTCCCTAGGTATTAGAGAAGAAACACGAAGAAACATAAGCTCGTCTTAACCTACAACACAAGCAAAAAGCAAATTTCCTGACTTAACTGCTTTATATGCAATAGCAACAAAAAACAAAAGTGATTTCACTTACTGATTATATGCACTACAAAAAATACTTAATACATTTACATTTCAAAACAAAAATATGCTTAAAGTTTTGGTTTCAAAAGCTTTCTACAAAAATATAAGAAAACTTAGTTTTTAGAAGCTCTGATCCCCCCCCGACCTGCAGTACAGTAATCCAAGTCTACTTCTTATGACCCAAAATGAATCTCTGATATTTATATGAAGTTGACAGTGAGAAGTGTTGAATAGAAGTCTAGGATGTTAGCTGAAAGATTTCTTAATGCTCATTTAACAAGTTTTACTCTTTATGTTCAGTCTCAGTACCATCTCCCAAGTAAGCTGTTTGCTGTTTTGCATATATATGTGTGTAGGACTCTCTTCCACCTAGCTCTTGTTACCAGACAATTTCAATATTGGCTAAATTGAAAATGGGAAGCATCAGTTTCCAAATAACCAATGCACCAATAAGACCTGTAACAGAACAGAAATAAAGCAGCATAAACCAACAGGTTTTCAATGCATCACCTATAGATGTACCCATAAAAGTAAATCTTAAAGGATATGCTATAAAACCAAATTTACATAATAACAGCAAAAAGTTCTCACCTTACAACTGCATTAAACTAGGGGAATGATGTGTTGCTTTTTATACAGCCCAATACTCAGAAAGCCCACAATGAGGTATACTTGTTAGTGATTTCAATGCCCCTCCTTTTTCAGAGTGGGTAAGATTACACATGCACTCTATGTGTTTTCCAGCACCAATCATGTGAATGGAATCTTGAATGTGGTATTTAACCTCTGTTTATCCTAAATTGATCCATTTTTTAATATTAAAAGCCTCATCCTATTTTACAGGGCATATACACACAGTAGTTTTCACACAGACAATTTTAAAAAACCTTCTAGAAATGTTTGTTGCTAATATTCCAGTTTAACTGATTTTGATATGCTCATAACTTTCACAACAGTCTTCTTCAAGGCTAAAAGTTTTCCACTTCATTCCAGTTCAGAAGCATTTTAGTTAGCAGCCAGAGAAAATCCTTTAGTTAGTAATCAAAACTGTAGCGTGAAAAATGTTAAAAAGATGTAGAATATTCTGCTTTACTAATAACCAAGAGTTACGAGTAATACTCTAGATATGACATTCAGCAAAACCTTCATGAAGGAGTCCTTTAAGCTAAAGAAAGAAATCACTGCAGTCACAAGCTATTTCTGGTTGAAGTTTAACCTGTTTCATTCCCAAGAGTAACTACTTATGTATTCCTCTATAATGAGCTATCTAATCTAAATCATGTCATCTTTAGGAGACCAAAAAACCACAAACTAACTTTTGACTGAAAAATACTAGCATGAAGACTTCTACTTGACCAAAGAGACCAGAATATTCTGACAGAAACTTAAATTGTGGCTATTTCCTAGCTGTATTTGAAGGGGGTGCGTGTGGGTGTGGGTGTGTGTTTTGAGGCTCTCAAGCATTCTATTAAAGATGTCAAGAGTCACAGGACGAAAATAAAAAGTAGCCTCCATAATAAAAAAAAATCAAACTACACAAAGTACACTGTCAATCTGTCTACACCATCTTCCAAAACAAGATACTATATTTAGCTCAGGCTAGCATCCTCTCAACTGTACACTTCTCTGACCTCTGAGTATTACTGGTTTCTTTTTCATACCTTTCCCACTGTTTTACCTAGCCAGGACACAACAAACTGGCATTTTTATGAAAATTCTGGGGTACAGTCAATGCTTCTGCCTAGACCCGGGTTCTACCCTTTTCCTGACGATGCCAGAACCACAACCAGCTTCTCCCTTCTCCTTTTGCTAACCCTGCGAGATCTCTGATCATTCCCAGTATACGACATTAAAATGCTCATTGCTACTATAACTCAGATTTGCAGGGATTCCCAGTAGATGTACTTGACTATGTACTAAGTGTCAAGTATATTCATTGGGATAAAGAAACACTTAAATACTTCAGGACAGCAGGCAGCTTATTTTATAACAGTGGAAAAATTCATAAAAGTAATTAGAAACATCTGACATTTTCAATGTATATGGTTAACAAAGTGCAAGACAAAAATTAGTAAAGGAAATCTGCAGAAAATATTATACGCTAGATGGAAATCAAGGAGAAAATAATTCAACTGCATAGTTTAGAAAATGCATGTCAATAAATTCATAATATGGATGACTGAAGTTAAGTTTTAAAAATCTGTTTACTTGAAGTACTGTAAAAACTTTAAATTGACAATAAATTAATTCAAGTAAATGCAACAGACAGGAATGCAGACAAATGCTAAAGAAATAAAGTGTTACTTTTCAGTCCATAAAACAGTATTGTCTATTATAGAAAGGAAAGAGTTACAAAAATGGGAGATCACTTGCAGAACTTGCATCTTCCTCACCTTTCTTTCATACCCAAGGTCACCTGGTTCAAGGATCAAATTGGAGTTAAAGAAACCAATTTCCATGCACACAGCAGCTGCTGCCCTGACTGTGTCACTGAGCTACTACCATCAAAAAGACGCACTTCAAAAAAGAACACTTTAATATTAGTGCTGGCTGCTAACCCGAAAAATAGATGATGATATCGAATACTACTCTACGGCAGACCAGTGTTGTATTTCCTCCTGCACTTAAGAAACTTCTACGGATTTTTTAAAAATGTTAGAATTAGAACTTCAGAATACATTCACTCACACTCTTGTACAGAATCCTAATACATGTGAACACCAATTTCTAAAGCGTTTAAATTAACAATCATAAATTGCATTTTGCAATATGTTACAACAAGGCAGAATTTGAGAAAGGAGTTTCATCCGCAAGACAAAAATTGCCTGCTAATGAATGCCATACGCTTTGCCATAAATACTAATTTTATTTAAAAAGTTCACATACAAAATGAAAAGGAAAAAAGTCAAATTTAGATATTACCTTGTGGAAGGGCTTATATAATGAGGAATCATATTTGAACCAACTTCATAAAGATGAACAGTTAAAACTGATCACATTTTTCTTCCAGCTGATGAATACTTAGTTTGAGTCATACTAACTGGTATGAATAAAGTAGAGAGCAATTGAAAAAACCTCCAAAATAAATTCTTTTGTTCTAATATTAAAGTGCTACCTGTTTTAAATTTCAAAATGTCATGTTTCCATCTCTTCAGGAGAGGAGAGACTGAAGACATAAATCCTAGCAACTTGAAGAAAAACCATTAAGTAGCGGGTTAAGTTTCAAGAACAGAAATTAAATAATCTCCCTGAGGATCTCCAATTATAGAGATATTATTATTTGCAAATGATAACTTTTAACATCCAGTCATTCTCAGCCTAAAACACCAGCTTCATATGAGCTTATAAATAAGCAATAAACAAACTCAAATATTGCAGAAAACATGCTTCCATTAAAGGAGATTGCTGAGTCCTAAATGGGCAGCAGTTCAAGAATGCTACACTAGTAGTCAGGCATGTATGATTTACAGTACTTTTACTTTTCTACTGCTGCCACTAAGTTTAGAACATGTCCTACAAAAAGGCCTTGCTGATTTTAAAATGTTCTGTAGATCTGTAGTATGCTTACTTTGGGATTTTTCAATACAAGTCTTTGAAATCCTGCCTTCAGTCTGACTGCCTTCTATAACCTTTTGCTAGAATCTGGTTTACTGTATTCTGTCTCCCCACCCCATTGCGCCCCTGTAGCTCCCCATGTGCTTCAGACAGGTTATCAGCAGCATCCATCCGTACAACTTCAGAGGTTAATAATGTGCTTTTAAGAAAAGCTGACTCTTCTTTGTCATCATTTGTCTTAGAATTATGATTTGAGAATTAGGGAAGAAATAAGCTCGTCATGTCATACGCAGATCTGTCTATAAAGGGAACATCCTCTTAAAATGCATTCCACTTAATTGTTTTGCAAAGTCTTCCTGTATAAATAAACACACAAAGTAGAGAAGCAGTGGTTGGTTTTACATATTACACTTGTGAAAAACAAAAGGCCACACAGTCAGTTTGCATTCCTCCTCTATTCTCAACAATAGTTTTGGAGGCTTTTGGACTTATGTTACTCAGAAATCCAAGTGATAAGATAATATGCATCACAATAATGAAAAAGCAATATCAATCTCATATCTTATAACCTATGTAAACAGCATAAGTCCTAAAATCAATCATAAAAGGGATTATGTTGTTCTTACTGCAGAAGAGAAAGGTAGGCAGGAGAAGAGAACTAAGCACGGTTTTTTTCCTTTATCTAAGGACTGGCAGAAAGTTTCTTGCCCACATTAAACAAATAAACCAGTTTTTAGTAGAGAGCTTTGGAACATCTGGAATCACCAAAACCACTCTCCTTCCTTATTCTAAAGATAACCCTTCACCACAACAGCACAAATTTAAAAAAAAAAAGTGTCCCAGATTTTAATGGCATAGCTGAGTTACGAAGGTAACACAAAGTTTGTCAATGTGTACAAGGAGAAAGAATTGATAATTTTGTAAATGAATTCAACACCATGAGAATTTTGAAATCATTTGATTACTTTATTACTCCAAATTTGCTACATATACACCATATTTTCAGGCCTTTTTTCTCCCCAAATTTGGCTAGACCTCTGAAGCACAGCATTGATCTTGCACACAGTAGTTCAATGTCCTCTAAGTGGTGCTTTAATTGATGCTCATGTGACTGTTAAGAGGTATTCTGTTATTGCAAACATTCAGCTGATCATTTAGGGTATTTTCCCACTACATACTCAAACGGCTAACAGTTATTGAGCTATTCAATAACTTACAAATGTATTAATACCAAACTGTAATACTCCACACTCTTCGTTATCTTTATGGACAGTAATTTTATATTATTATTTGCACCGTATGTTGTCTTCGCTCCTAAATTCAATCCCATCTTGTTTCAATTGTGTACTCACTTTGACTTACGTTAGAGAAATAGCAAAAAAGACTCAAGATTTTTCAAAACTACTCCTTGCTTCGAGTGGGTAAAGGGTTTAACAGCAACTTCTGAAAGCTAACAAAGTTGTGGTCATACCCCAACATTCACCTAGCACACAGCTACAGAAATTTAACACTGTTCTTAACCTTCAACAAGCAAAACCTAAACTACATCTTCCATCCATGCATGTTGTCCAAAACAATTCTATTTTCAATGCCTTTTCACACAAACAGGTTTTTACTGTCACATGCAGCATATAGTGAGACCTTCTGTGAAGCTAGAAAAGAATTGCCATGAACTGTGCATGGACTGTTCCTTACCTCAATATTCCTCTGCAGATGAATTCGACTCTTTTCACAGTCCCTAGCTCAAAGCCACATACATGAGAGTAAATCTCAGCCTGTAATCTGATAAACATTTTACTGAAGGCAAAAAAAAGCACCCTAAAGAACCAGCAGTCCTATCCACCCCTAACAGTTTGTTCCTGCTCAAGACCATTCACTGATATACGCCAGTACAAAACTTTATATGGCCACACAGTGAACCGATTTGAGAACCTGATCTGGCTGAAAGCAAATTTAGGGGGAAAAAACCCCACCAAAACTAACAACAAAATCTTTCACCATATAGCTGCCTGCGTAAATGCAAAGCAACACAACATGGCACATACTAATTTTCAGCAGCAGTGCCAGCTGACAAAGTCTGACACTTTCTTTGAGCCACAGCCTTGTCTATACAGGCAAAGCTTCCAGCTTCAGCACACAACGTGGTCCATGAACTAACTAGAACTTTTCCATCCTACATTTACATCATGGACTGGCCTTGCATCTTAGTGATCTGCAACAAAAAACCAAATTGAATATACCTTCTGACAGTTTGCAAAAATATATATGTTCAAGTTCCCAAGTTCATAAGCAAACTATAGTGCCATTAACAGACTAAACCATATAATTAATAATTTCCTGTTTAATTAGCCAGTTTGTGTTTGGGACTTCAAGAAAAGAAAAGATAAGTACTTTTTTCTACTTCTTTTAATCATCAATTCTCAATTTCTCCTCAAAAGTTACATGAAGTTTATGTATGAAGAATGTTTATATACTCATAAATAGACAAATAATTTCAGAACAGCTGTGCATCATAATTATTTGCAAACGTTATTTTTAAATCAGGTAAATATCAATTACACTTACTCTCTTACTCCTTTTAATAACCTATTTATTTCAATAGCCTAACAAATATGAGTACACAGAAGGTTGTTACACAAGTACTAATGAAGTTCAGGTACATGTACTTTAATTTCATAAAGAAATTGTACATGACAGAGATCTTTAAGTGCTTTGAGTGTTAACTTTTACAGGCTAACAGCAAAGGTATATCAGCCCTTACATTCAAGAGTTGAGCAATACTTTCTGGGTTTAAGGCTCAGCACTAATTTCCAGAAAACTACTACTATCGCTGTAATCCACATGAAAAGTTCTCCTTTCTGACCTGGTCTGATTGCAAGTGTTTATATCACACTAACAGACAGGGCTCCGCATTATTCCTGTGATTTGTCTCAGAACTTTGATACAATCTATTAGCACCCTGGTATTGCAGACTTAATTATGCATTCTTCTGGCTATAGATCTGCTGCCTATTGTATTTTGTGGCACTCTAATAACATTGTGGAAAGCTGTCCCCCTGGTTCTTCTCAACCAAAATAGCACTGGTTCTGCCACTTTCATTTTCAGGTTAGCATGTTCACGTGTTTAATGCAAACTTAAAATCTATGACCCCTGCTACCATGCTGCAGGATAGCAAATATTTCAAAAACTTCAACAGAAAAGCCAGTTTGCTTCAGCACCAGACTACCATATATAACACTACAGACATGAAACACAATTACAGACTTTTGATTGAAGCTCCCTGATCTGCATTTATTTAGAAAATGAGTCAGCAATTCTGTCATTTAAAAACCAATATACCCCCAGTGAAGAAAATAAGGCTTAAAGAAATCCACAGGAGGCAGAAAAATCTAATTTATTCATGTCCACATTAGGGTTTCTACTAACATAGCCCAGTTTTCCCCAATTTGCATAATGGGCCAGAGCAAACCCTCCCTAGGTCCTGCCACGTATCAACCTTTCTTTATGGAACACAAAAAGAACAGGAAAAATCTGCACATATTAACTTTTCATATCAGTCAGTCATTTCTTATTTGGTACCTGATAGCTATCTGTCTATAATAAAATAATGAAGGCCTTTGCTATAGATGCAGTTGTGCTAGCAAAACACACTTATACTAATATTCCTGTTTTTTCCCTGGTTGTGCAGCAGAAGCAAAAAACTACACTGATGAGAGCAGTTTGGCCATCAAGGTGCACCACTCCAGAAGTGCTCTGTACACCACTCTAAGCAGCCAACAGGAACTACAACCAAAGCGGGTATAATGCTGACACACAGTACAGGAAACCACATCTATACCTAATATCAAGAAAAATAGGTGTGGCCTACTCTTAAAAAAAAACCAATCTGATCCCCACTACCCATAGCTGGTGGTCCCACAACTGAGCCACAGTAACTCATCACATGAACTCTCCCAGCTCACCCTATTTGTGAAATTAAATGCATTAGCCTGAATAGCCAGATTTCAGCCTCTTCTATTACCCACAGTACAACAGCAGCAGAATTCCCAGCACAGCTGGTCCATTTAGCTGAACACAAGCCTACAACTGCACACTGCTATCCTGTTCACATTAGTGTCTGCTCACCACAGAACTGAGCCATATCCTCCTCACCAGCTGCCAGAAGTTCCACCGGCAAAGGTGATGGATGCCACAAAACTGCATTAGTTTGACAGACAGTCACAGAACTCCTGCAGGTTCGGGAAAGCACCCTACAAAGCACCACAAGAAAACCCACAGAGCAGAACTTTGCTCCATAGGGTGCATGCCCAGACTGCCGTGCAAGTAGTTCAATTCCCTGGTGAGCTGTCACACGGTAAGTAATCAGTAACTGTAAAATGGCAGTAACAAAAATGGTGTTAACTTGTGTCAGTGTGACATAATTGTATTGCTGCCGTTCAAATAAACAAACCAGTCAGATATAATGTTACTGTAAGGCCCGGCACAAAGCATTTTGTTAACTAATGGCACTGCTAGTTTCTGTTTCAATGTAGTAGTACTTCCAAATCCTATCTCAAAGTAACAGAAGCCATGGATCAGATTCTACAACATAAATCTCATTTCCTTAAAAACAAAATGCCCCCAAACACTAGCAAAAAGCTATTTTGCTTGTGCCAGGAATTGCAGACCAAGCATTAATAATTAAAGCTTCAAAGTACCATACAAATGCCTTGCCCATGCTACAGAACAATATCTCATGAGAGATGCTTCAGCTCAGTCCATTCCTGAACCCATTCACTTACTGTATCCATGCAGAGAAAACAAAACAAACAAAAAGCCTACCATCAACCAGTTCATACCAGCTGTACAAGTCATTTCTAGAAAAAGCAAAACCAAAAAGCAGACTGAGACCCTCATGCTGCATATAACACACCGCAAGGCTTTGTTACTCTGAATCTAAGCAGAGGCCATGTCGTGTCAGTCTCTAATTCAGCAAAGCACTGAGACATTGATGAAGAGATTCTTAATCCCGTCATTAAGCCTTTAAACCACTGCTTCCCAATGTAAAGAACATATTTATCTAGTTATTCTACAACAGATTTTAGGTTACATTGTAATGAAGGACCATTCACAATGTATAAAACTGTTCCAGCAGAGCTTTTACATATACTGTAACTAAATATACTTTTCTACTAGCCATCACTAATAATCTATCTTGAGTTAAAATAACAGATGTGGGTCTTAAAGACTTCTGCTCCGATAAAGGAAATTCAGTCAAATGCATACAAGCCTACCTCATATACAAGTTCCTGTGTTAACCGGCAGACTGACAGAATTCAGAAGACCGAAAAAACCCCAAAACAAAACAAAACCAAAATCTCCACCCATGCACCTACCTAAAGGTAGTTTAAGGACTGTTTATGTTCCACTGAGAACAGGATGTATATTTTACTAATACAAGTTTTGAACAGCGTAGTGTTTAAAGAGTAATATATATCCACAAATGGAAAAACACTAAAGTACTTCCCTAAATCCACCAGTTCTGGAAGTGTTTGTAGGGACCTGAGAAGTCCCAAGCAGCTGTATGCACATTTTCACGTCTAAACTGCAGTAGAGTAGTTCAGGATATTTTCACTTGGATGTGACATTTTCTTGCTCTGAAGAAACAAGAGTAATTCAAAATTATTTGAGGCTAATCTGTCCTAGCTGAACAGTATTTGAAGGCAGTCACTGCTGAGTGTTCAGCCTAATTACAATGTCTGTTCAAAACAGATTAATTAGGTTACTTGTACCTTTTTAAGGTGTCCTTAGGCACTTGACCACAGCTAATAATAAATACCCAGTACTTTTTAATCTCTAGAAAAGCAAGCATCATTACCTCTATTCTAAAGATGAGGAAACTGAGACATGAGTAAGCAAAGTCATCTGCCTAATGTCACCTAGCTGACAGCAGTGCAGCCAGGAATGAAATGCAGGTCTTCAGAGCCCTGTCTAGTAGTTTAACACAACATGGCAATGTACAAGTGCCTAATTTTATATACAAAACATCATTGTGTAATCTAAGACTCAACTGTCCAACTTATATCATGCAGACTAACAAAATGCTGAGCATTTTTCAATTATATTCATTTTATGAATATTCTTGTCCCAGATATGAAACGGAAAATTAAAACAGACTAAAAACTATACCATGCATAAGCGTAATTTACATATATTTCAATTGTGGTACTGTTCATCACTATTTTTTTTTTAAAAGTTACCGATGGCCTTTAAACACAATTCTGTCATGAAATTTATGCTTGAAGATCCCTAGGTATGACGTCTTAGGACACTAGATGACTAGGGCTTCCATGAAAACAAAATATCAATTTAAAAATCCCTTTATTCTGACCAATACAGAAATAATGCCCCATCCCTGGAGGTGTTCAAGGCCAGGCTGGATGGGGCTTCAAGCAACCTGGTCTAGTGGGAGGTGTCCCTGCCCGTGGCGGGGGGGGGGGGTTGGAGTGGAACTAGATGATCTTTAAGGTCCCTTTCAACTCTAACCATTCTATGACAAAGATATTTTTGTCAATGTTTTGTAATTTTGGAAATATGTATTATGGCCTAGTTTGAAAAACTCATTCCAAGTAGAGCCTTTAACACTTCCATTTGAAGCAAATGAGAGTCTGTTACATGTTTATTTACTTTAGGGTATAGCCCAAGTTTTCTATCTTGACCAAACAGTTTCATTTAAGCAAATAAAACCAAGTAACACACTGGGGTTTTGTTTGATTTTTTGGTGTTTTGTTGGGTTTTTTTGCCTTTTTTTTTTTTTTTCTGGAGTTGAACAGGTATTGTTTTGGAAGCACAATTTTGAGTGAACCAAACATTTTCTTGAAATAAGTACTGTAACATTAATGAGTAAAGTCCAAAGTTTAAAACATTTATGTTACTGTCTAGAAAAGAAGTGGTAGAGAACACCTAGAACTATAAAAGCTTCAGTTAAATACTCTAAGTAATAATTTCTGTTTCCCCAACCATATCAATTTACTAAGCTGACACCTATCATCACTGCAAAGAAAGCACACCTTTGGAAATACATACTATCTCACAAAAATTATTTTTAAAAAAATTTTAAAAAATACTTTTTTCATATAAAACTTAAAAGATTTTATTTCATGGATGCCTTATTTAACAGCTTACAGCATCTTAAGTTAAAGTTTAATTTTATGAGGAAGCAGAGTTGCCATTTCCATCAGAAAGCAAAGAGTTAAAGGCCGTGAAATTAACCTGAAAGCAAGCACTGGAGAGGCTAGTTTACCTGCTGAACAAAGTTCTAAAAGGATGCAAGCCCAGAAAAGCAGAATTTTGGAAGGGAAGGCAACATCAACAATACTGGTTTTTACCCAAGATCCTTCCCCCTCCTAGAAAAAAGAACCTGTACTGGAGATAAAAGGAGGTAAAAAGGTAAGCTGGCTTTACATAATCTTTCAGTCTTTGGTAATCAGGTAATTTTGCTGGTGAAGCTACTAAACAGAACAAACTAAAAAGAAGATTTGTTTACTGCCAAGTTTATTTCGTACTGTGTGTTTGCTAACTACTGAAGAACCAGTACTGCATTTTTCACCTTGAACAAACTGACACGAAAATGTGCTTAGAAGCAAGATACACTTTCCACATCCTATTAACTGTCTGAGAAATATTTAACGGGAGATATAGAAGAATGGAGAAAATACTTTGTAGAAAAAGCAGGACAGAAATGTCCACTGGATATTTGCTAGCAGAGGTTTATAAGAAACTGCTCTATCAGACAGAGTCCCTTTTTTAAAATATAAAACTGTCACTGTGAGAAGTGCAATCTAAGGCCTATTTTAAGGCCTGTGTAATTAAACCCAGTACACTTTGAAACAGTACATATACCACATCTATGTTTTACCACTTTTAGCAGTTAGTTATTTTGCCCTTTTGTTTTTCTTATTTGCTCAGAACCCACCTCACATCCTGTTAGTCAGTAGTTGTGAAAGTTTGTCAATCTTTCTATAAGGAGAGTTCAATTGATTCGTGACTGCTGATCCACTGTTATTAACTTCATCGAAACCAAACAGTTAACTACTTACAGCATGCCAGAGTATCACAGCAAGGCTATGATAACCAAGTGCATGCAGAACATACAATACCAATAAGCAATGTTTTATATTGATCACTGACTGACACTCCCTTTAGATTCCATGTCAGGATCAAGCTTGGGATTAACGCTGGGTTGAGCTTGGTTTCAGTAGGTTTTCATGAGTATTAGCAAAACATCTAAACCACACATCGCTCATGATCTAGATCAACCCAACTATGTGACACTTTCAACCTTTGCTATAGCCATGCCTTCTACAACTTCCTCATCTTTCTGGGCAAGATTGCAATACACAAGTAAAAGCCCATTTTACATATAAGCAGTTTTTAAGTTAGAGCTCTTTAGATTGAGGAAGTTTCCTCCTGAAGAAACATGAGTGAAATGGCGTATCTGACACTTCACTGTAGTTCCCTTTACTTCAGGAACGTGCCACTAAACTAGCTTTTATGCACAGCTATATGAAGAGTAATTTGTTTTGAAGAATTCCCAAGAAAAAGGATACTGATGCCTTTGCATTCCACTGTTAATATACGCCATTGCAAACAAAACACCACCTTTACAGTGGTTCCTCCTGATATGGAAGTTCCTCTTAAAAATACCCAAAAGTTAGCGGTTTACAAATCTTAAACCCTACTGGGATTTCCATGTTAACTTTGTAACCTTTCTGTCTTGCCCAAAGAAGTGTATTTATTGATACAGAAGTTACCACATATAATGGAAGAGACAGTGCAACGAAAAGATATAACCCATCCTGGGTTTTGGGTTGTGTACGTTGGCTTTTTTTAAAATTGCTATCACCATCAGTCTCATCTTCCCAGAAAAAAAAAATCATAAAAATAAAACCAACTCTCCGCACCACCAACAATAAAAATTCCCCCTAAACAAAAAACCCCACTCATTTGTTTAAATTAATCCAAATCCCAATCTCAGTACTGCTACGGAAATTCTGCTTCTATTTAGCTTACCTGTAACACTACTGTAGTTACTCATTCACACAGCTCACCACTTCAAACAGGTTTACCAGCTTATATATCATTGTATCAAGTCTGTATTAACATAGCGATTCTTCCTAGACACTTATGAGCCACTGATTAAAGTTCAGCATTTTACATGGATTCTTAGCCTTCAGCCATCTCATGTGCTACAATACTAAGTAGACTGCTACATCTCCATTGTGCCTTCTTTTCCTTTGTTACTCAAGTGAGCACATCACTAACATTTAAAGTTACAGGAGAATTTAACAGCATTTAGGAAATAAAATTTCTCTTTTTCAAACATGCCTTTCTAATTTCCATGCGAACATTAAATTCAATGCTTTCCATTTATGGACTTCTTACTTTGGCTAATTGTCCAACTAATAAATTCAGAGACACATTCTTTGCCTGGTTAACCATAACAACTTGCATAGATTTAGCGGTGTATATTTTAAAAAAAATAAAATAGAAAAAAAGACCAAGCTTTCTTCTGGACAAGGAAGCGGAAGAGCTAGCAGGTTGAGCTGACGCTTAAAGATAAGAACACAAAAGTGAAGCTCCCAAATTGCATCTAACCCTGAAGCTGACAAGCAAAAAAGTAACAGTTGCACAGGCAGCTGAAACTGGTCAAACTCCAGAGATGGAAACAACCAACCCTGGAGTTTTCAGGGCCTTTTACAGTGTTAGGGGGGTTGTTTAGGTTCAGTTATTATTTTTTTTTTCATAGCGACAAGAACCCTTGCCGTGTGACAAATAACGTCGGTCGGTCCATTTTCTCCGCTCCGCAGGCTCCGAGCTCAAGGCCTACATAAAGGAAGCTGCTCCGAGTCCTGCGCGGTGCAACGTACAGGGGGAAAAGCTCTTCGTTTGACCCCGAGGCGGGCGGTGGGGTGGCTACCGGCAGCCCCTCCGGCCGGGGGCCCTTGATGGGCGCCCTGCCCAGGGCGGCGGCGGGACGAGGAGGGGCGAGCGCTACCAGCCACCGCAGCGGCTGCGGCGGGAGCGGGCAGCCTCCGCGCTGGCGGAGGGCGCTCCCCAGCCGGCGGGGCCGCGACCGGGGCGGGGGGGCGCGGCCCGGGGCAGGCCCCGCCGGAGGGACGCGGCCGCTCGGCGGGGGGAAGGAGGGAGCCGAGAGCAGACAAAAGCGGGTCGCGGCCGGCAGCGGGGTGGGGCCGTGACCGGGCGGCGGCGCCTCCGCTCCCGGGGGAGAGCGGCGGGAAGAGGCCTGGGGTGGGCACGGGCTTCCGCCACCTCCCCGGCCGGGCCGCGGGGTGGGCTGGGCGCCCCGCGCCGAGCGGCGGGCAGGGGGCGGCGGGGCGCGCCGGCGGCTCCATCCTCCCCACCAGGGAGAGGAGCGGAGCGGGGCCGGGCTGGGGCGGCGCCCGGAGAGACGCCGCCGCTTACCTGGAGCTCGGTGAAGAGGATCTCCCTCTCGGCCGCGTTGGACGCCATTGCGCTGGGGTTTGAAGTCCGCACCTGGACGCTGCTGCTGCTGCCGCCGCCGCCGGCGGGGAGGGGAGCGAGGGAGGCGGGTCCGGGGCCGGGACTAAGGGCGCACCGGGGGCGGGGGGAGCGCTCCGTGCTTAGGCAGGCAGGGGGACGAGGGAGGGGCCGCCGCCGGCCCCCCCTCCTCTCATGAGGGTCGCGCCGGGCGCTGGGGCGCGGTGCGGTGCGGTGCCCGCCGGGCGGCGGTGCGCTCCCCCCGCCCTGGCGCGGCGCTCGGCCCTGGCAGCCCTCGGCCGCTGCTGCTGCTCCTGCGGCCGCCGCCGATGTCGCACCATTTGGCTGTCACCCTGTCGCAAAAGCCTCGGCTGCTTTGCGGCTCCCCGGAGCACGTGACTGGGGGTGGGTGTGTGTGGGGAGGAAGAGCGGGCTCCTCACAGGCGGCCGGCAGCCCGCCCCCGCCCTACAGGCAGAGCGGCGCGCGGCGCGCGGGCTGGCCGTGGGGGTGGCGCGCGCTTCCGTCCCCTCAGCGCCTCCTTCGGTCCCCTCAGATCCCTCTGTCCCCTGGCCGCCTTCCTCCCGCGTCGCTCCGCTCCCCTGGCGGCGCTTCCCCCTTCTTGTAAGGCTCCAGTGCTGGAAGTCCTGTCTGTTCCCCCTCTGGTGGGGGGGAGGGAGGGTGTGTGACACATTTCTGGTGTCGGGGGTTGCTGGGGCTCGGGCTCCGCCAGGCCTAGGAGACGGGTAAAACCTTCTGGCCGTGTTTTAGCAAAAGCAGCTAGCTCAGGAAGGAGAGGTCACGCTTATCTCAAACACCCGGAGAGAGGGCAGCCACCTGCCGCCCTGGGGACCTGGAGCAGTGGCCCGGGAGGTTGTGGTGAGTGGGGGCTGTAAATGCCATTCTTATTAGTTTAAAGGGCTAAACATATGTACGTGGGGTGCCTGATGAGTTTTGGGGGGTTTGGCACTGTTCAGGTAGTCTGCAGAGCAATAAGCTTCTGAGAGCTTCAAAGCCAGTTTGAGTGTCTGGGAGGAAATGGTTTCTCTTCCCTCTTGGCAGCATGTGACACTAGCATTTATTCTGTTTCCTGCCTGTGTCGGTTGTTTTTTTTTTTTTCACCTGTCCATAAACACGTAGTTTCTGCTGGCTAGCCTATACACACACTTGCATTCTCTCCACCTTGATATTAAGCGTTACGTTGGGCTAATTGAATTCGTGCAAAACGCTGTGTGGAAGCAGTTAAAACTGGTTGGGTGTTTTTTTTTTTTTTTTGTCTGTGCAGTTCATGTCAAACATAAGGAGAGGCATTTTTTGATAGATTCATCTTCATGCAAGCATTAGCATTTGTGCTTTTTATGCTAGTGTGTCTCTGTATGGCTACAGGCCAATAGTAAGCTGTATACTCTAGAACTGCAAGTTGAGTTTTGGAGGGGTGTTTTTTGGGGGTTTTCTTGGTTTGTTTTGGGTGTTTGTTTGTGTGGTTTGTTTTTTTTTTTTTTGTTGGGGTTTGGTTTTTGGTTTGTTTTGGTTTGGTTTTTTTTAGGAAAAAGGAAATGGGAGAAGTAAACATTAAATTACCCCTACTGTTCCTAGCAAATTTGAAACACTTTAAGTGTTCTTATACTTCCATTGTTGAGCACCAAACAAAAGAGACAATCTGAAGTACTCTCTATCATGCAGTACAAAATAATTTTATGGACAAACTCACACAGTTAATTTCACATAAAAGAAATATTAAGATAGTTCTACATTAACAATGCACATCTTTACAGAAATTAGACTTTTTCACTGACTTATGCCTAAATAACTGTGCTGATTTAGTTCATAATCTTGCACATATGCAAATCTACATAAAGACTCAGTGCACTTGAAGCCAGAGGTTTAATTCCTGCTGTCTGTGGCCAGACAATTATAGGCTGGGAGATAAAGGGGAAAGTAGAGAGGAGGAAAACTTTACCTGTCAGTTGTCTCAACAGTCACTATTTTACAAAGAATATAAAAAGTTCATAAATCCAGGGTTAACGGAGTTTTAATGCAAGATTTTAATTACTGTTCACTGCTGCGTTGGTACATGACATCAACCAATGAGGAAAACGTATCTTAGGAATAACAAAGAATATACAATGTCTGAGGCTAAACTGTAAATTTTGTTAAATTATATGAGGAACTGACTTAGCGCTTGGGTAAAATTTTTGAGGCATACGCTTTCAGTGGTGAATGTAAATTTCTCAAATGCCATTTGGGTTCTTGAGTGATTTTTTTTTTTTTTTTTTTTTTTTTTTTAACAACATGCTGTGCAATTTTAAACTACCTGAAGAATGCTAACTTGGGAGGTCATGTAGGTCACTTTTCTGAGTCTGGGCATCAGGTAACTCGTACCATAGACAGTTATAAAGAAGGAGAATTTTGGAAATCATTCATATGACTCAATTGTGAAAAAGGCTGTGTGTGGGAATCCTAGTTATTCCTCACCAGACTTCTTGGCTCAATTTTTCCCATAGCCAAGCTTTCACATTATCCAGCAAAATTTGTGCTAGCACAGCTTTGCTGTCAGTTGTATGAAGTAGTCTTAGTTTTAGCAGTCACATGTCAAAAGGCATGAATTTGCCTTACTTGTGGAGCATGGTGCAGTTTTGGGCACATGTGGAAGAGGGTGAAGGCGGAAGGGCAAAGACAGACATTTATACAATAATTTCTCATTTTGAGCATGATAGAATGATGCCAAACTGTATTTGAAATTCACTTGAACTATTTTCGAGAACAGATGTTTAAGGATGTATAAAAGTAATTGGAAATGGCTGGATTGCTGTGACTTAGTGACTTTGTATACTTGTCAGCATATACATGGTCCATTACTGCAGCTCATCTACTAGCCTGCTGTCATTGCAAAGGGGGAGGAGTCAATGTGCTAGCATGCATATTTTACAAGGTGTGGTCTGAGGGAAACACAGACTGTGCCTGAAAGAAAATTCATAGATGTATGAGTGGGTGTCAACAAAGTTAGCGAAGCTTTGAGATTCTAAAACAGGCTGCTGACTTTAGTTCACACTTAACCTAGCCTGCCCATTGAGTGTAGCCTAAAACATATTGTTATCCCTGTCAAGGCAGGGCCTATAAGCTTTTTCGTATTCCCAATGCTACTTACACAACTTGGAAGGACAAAGTCCTAGATTCTTTGATAGAAGTGCAGTGGTACAGGAATCAAAAGAGGAACTTGTTTGAAAAAACAATATTATCTTAGCTAGATCTCTGATACTTAATCATTCTTCCTCTAGAGTCCGGAAAGCACAGTGCTGCACAACTGTTGCTCTACATTTAAGTACTGTGACAGTGAATTACTGAGCAAGAGAGAACATTCTGAGTGAGTCCCAAAATAGAAGGCAGTTAAGTACGTAGGTCCAAGAATTTAGCATTATATAGAATCCTGAGTTCAGCCTGTGCCTTAAAATATCTGAATACTATTTCCTCAGCCATTATTCTGTTAGCTCATTCCCTATGCTCAATTATCATGCTAGAAAAACAAGCTGAATGAAAAGAATGTCAGTACCATTGGCTAATGCCTATTTCTTTTCTTCAGGTTGTGTTATTGAAGTCTTTGTCCCAAAGACCTGTAAAAGTAAATATCTGAGACTTCCAGTGTTCCAGGTGCTGCCAAGAACACCTTGTGAACCCTTGAGCACAGTAGAGAACGCTTGAGAAAAATATCCAGGATACTGTAAGCAAAATCTAGGGTACTTTTTAGAATACGTCTAGCTAGTCCTATGTATCATCTAAGAGCGAGCTTGCCTTCACTTGATGATGCATGTAGAAATCAGGTTTCCACCAGACAGGTGTTAATTATTATATTATACTTATTACCAGCAAAACTCTACCAGGAAAAAGTAAGTTTTTATTTAAGCTTCTGATTAATCTTGCCTGTTTAATTTAGTGATGTATTTTAGAGGGACAACAATGTAGAGACATGCTTGGGTATGGGCTAAATGAAACTCTTGGGAAGTAAGAAATTACATATCTTTCTACATGCACTGTGTTAGTAGTTGAGTCAGGGCAGAGCAATAGGAGGCCAGCCCACC